>NC_053441.1:32300487-32507009 GCF_007990345.1 Gossypium hirsutum
AACTATTCCGAAAAATGACCCTAGCCACTGCGCCGATCCATCCCTCTGCCGTTGCCTTGTCCCATCGCCCCACGTGCCTAGCTTCATCAACACCTGCAAAATGGCAGAAAAAGCCGGAGCACACAACAGATAGTGCAAAGATACAACTAAAAATACAATGTAAATTGGATATAAAACCAAACAATATCTCTGTATATTTCGAAGGGATAGGTTTTTGAATCCAAAAAAGAAAAAACAGATCAAAAGGTTGACTCCAATTTTATCTTCTCTGTTCTTGTTTCTTATTTACTTTACTCTTTATTTATTGTTTATTTTTATTTTTTTTTCGCATTCGTTCAACAAAGAAAAGGAATTGAAAGGGAGAGGAGAAAATACCTTACCGCTTCGACGGGCTGGTGTCGGAACCCCACCCTTGCGTCGTCGGATTCGAGCCGAAAGGGGCATCTCATCCCTTTCCTTTTGGTCTTGCGGTTGAGAAGGCTTAGCCTTCGGGGACGCCGCAAAATTGGGAGGCTTAGAGGCCTTTCTCGCGCAACTCCGGCCATTGCCATGGAGGCGGAGATGGCGGCCTGAGATTAAGGGGTCGAGGAGATGTAGGGAGGAGGCACTCGGCTCTCAGTTCTTTTTTTTTTTTGTTTTTTGTTGTTTTCTTGATTGCTCAGAAATGGAATGGAGGCTGCCCGATTAGGGTTCTCTTGGCCCTTGCTTGATGTGTGAAACGACGCCGTTTGGAGTCTGATCAGTGGCTCCAAAACGGCGTCGTATTGAGCTCTGACCCGCGCGGTGACCCGACCCAGGGGAAGGATCCGCGTGTTTTCTTTAAATGGGATTGCGCGCGCAGTCCCTCCACTTTGTAGCGCGTTGCAATCTGGTCCTATTTCGCTATTTCCTATTTTTCAATGTAGCCCCAGAATTTTGTTTTTGTTCTAATTTGACCCTATGCTGCACTGCGTTTTGGGGCTTCGGGGCATTTACCATTTTGGTCCCCCTTTTTTCGCGCATATTACATCTTGATCCTTTATTCTGTTTTATTTTTATTTTAGCCCTGAGGTTTCGTTCCCGTTTTGAATTAGTCCTATTATTATTATTATTACTGTTATTATTATTACCTATTTATTTATATTGATTTTATTTAAACTTCCGGTACATATATATATATTTATATATTTTACAACTTATGTACCTATATATATATATCTATATACACATTTTCATTTCATAAATACATACATATTTATATATAATCTTTATAGTCTAAAATACACCCTTTTTTATATTTTTAAATCCGCATATACATACACATTTTCAATATATTTTTAGTATGTATATAAATTAACGTATTTATTTGTATACATATGTATATTTTCATTAGTTTTAAACTTTTGTTTGTACATATATACTTTTTCTTTTATTTACAATATATATACACTTACTTTTATATGTATTCCTTTATCTTCGTATTCCATAGTTTTATACACCTATATGTACATATTTTTACATATACGCATATTTATTTATCTTATATAAAATATACTTTATATATTTTGTTAATTCATGTATACACATATCTTAGTTCATGTCTATATATATCTTTTATACTTAATTGTATTTGCTATTTATTATTTCATTTTTGTTATTATTTTGAATGAATGATTTAACTTTATTCGTTTTTTATTTTGTTATTTTGTATGTTGTAAGTTTGATCGTTCATATTGATTGCTATAGCTTGCATCGTTTTTATATTTTCATGTTCATTATGATTTTGCCATGCATAAATAATGTAATTTGCTTTCACTATAATTTTGTGCTTTATTTTTACTCGATATAACAAAATTTATTTTTTAAAATGGCATTTCGTGTTTGGATTCGAGAAAATCGTGCCCTAACTTACTGGGTTTCGATTCTCTCGATAAATCTAAATGTACGAATCTTTCTAAACTCAAATTTTAGATGACCTCGGGATTAAAAAATCACGTCCTAACTTACTGGTCGCGATCTCATTTTTAAATCCGAGATGGCTAAAATATCTTTTAAATAAGCATTTTTCATTCGCGTATCGAGAATTTGAGATATTGTATGCTAACTTACTGGATATGATCCTTCTCGATTAACTGAAATATTTCTTTTCCAAATTTTCTTTTATACAAGATCGTATTTTTTCTTTATTCTCAATTTCGACATCAAACATTAGTAATCAACTAGTACAATTTCTGGGTACGAGGTGCTAATCCTTCCTCGTACGTACCGACTCCGAACCATTTCTAATTTCGAGACCAAACGTTTTTAATAAATCAAATTATTAAAAACAACCTTTTCAAGTGACCATCACACCTCAAAGATTGTGGCGACTCCCTTTTCATTTCAAAACCAGTGACCCGTTTTCATCAAAAAATGTGTCAACAGCTGGCGACTCCACTGGGGAACGATAAGAGGGTCAAGCCACGTGGTGATTACTTTTTGTCTTTTGTCAAAAATTGAAAATTCGGTTTAAATTACGATCCTTTCATCGCATTTTATCTGTCTTTATCATAATCATCACATTGGGGTTTACAATTGCTCTGTTTGTTTAAATTTTGGTATCTTTCCGCATTGCATTGCATGACCGTTGGTCACACCTTTAAGTGGGAGTGAGAAGCTACGCCTTCGTGAGGTTTTCACCTCCGCATGGGATAGTGAATCGCTTTCGGATATATCCGTACCTATGTCTTCGTGAGATTTTCATCTCCGCATGGCCATAGGGAAATGTTCCCCCTGAATCGAACTCGGTCCGTATGAGCCTATAATGGGTGAGGATCGAGGAATCTGCTGGTTCAGGTACCCTACTTTAGAACCAAACCACATGTAATGAGCCATAGGAACTGACCTAGGTAGAGCTACTCCAAATTTTAGTGCTTAAATGAATGTTGTATTTATTGTCGCTTATTTTAAATCTTATTCTGTGTTTAATGCTAATTTACTTTGTTTGTGATTGCATGGCATCTTCATTCTAAAAGAGGTGTCGATTTACGTTCAGTTTCTTGGTAGAAAGCTTATCATGGAAAAGGGTTTGTTGATAAAGTAGAGGATAATGCGGCTGTGCGAATATGGGCTGAAACGAACAACGAGAGAAAGGCGATAGTCTTACCGAAGGGTACGTGTCAGAATTGTGGGATTTTACCCGTATCAGTGTAATCCAGAATGACCTTCGAGAAATGAAAGAAGTCTGGGATCAATGGGATGTCGAGGCCAAGCAGCTGTTCTTTGTAACTACGGTGACCTACCTTATCTGCTTATGTCAAAGTAGACAAGTATTTATTCCGAGCCCTTGCTCAGTTTTGGAATCCTGCCTACAGTTGTTTCACTTTTGGGAAAGTAGATTTGACGCCTACTGTGGAGGAGTATACGACCTTGCTTCGGTGCCCAAAGATTCAAGTCGACAAGGCTTATTCCAGAGCTGCTTGTGTCCCTCCGTTGTTAAAGAAATTAATGAACATCACTGGGATGAGCGAGCAGTGGGTCGCTGCCCGGATCCAACAGAAGGGCGACAGTAAATGTGTTCCTTGGAAAAGTTTGCGAGATTGGTGCTTGTACATCCTGACTTAAAGAAAAGGGTCGATGTCTTCGCTTTAGGTATCTATGGACTAGTGGTTTTCCCCAAAGCTTTAGGACACATAGACGAGGCTGTATCTGATTTGTTTGATCGGCTTAGTAAAGGGGTTACACCGGTTCCGGCAATACTCGCTGAAACTTTTAGATCCTTGAATGCGTGTCGAAAAGCAGGGGAGGGAAGGTTTATTGGATGCGCGCAGCTCTTATTGGCATGGTTCCATAGCCACTTTGGAAAGTCGAAAAGGTCTCTTATCGGGTATTCTCTGATAGCTACTCCCCTCTAGGAGAATTGGTGGCCACGCCAAGACGGGATGATATTTCAGAAGAAAAATGGATAGAGATACTCCAGAATCTCCAGGATGAAGATATTGAATGGAGGGCTCCTTGGTTAATTCCTGATGAGATATTGTACCGATGTGGAGATTTTGACTGGGTTCCGCTGCTCGGGATATGGGGAGCTATCGGATATGCTCCTCTACTCGTATCAAGACAGTATAGATCATGACAATTCATACCAGCAACGCAGGGGTTGGCCTATTATGATTTTTCCTATAGGGAGGACAATTACAAGAAGAAGGTTCGAGAAATATCTAGTGCCTGGAACCAGACTCGTCGAATGAAGATCTTAGCCGTGGGTCCGACAATTACCCCCGAGTATAGTCAGTGGCGTGATCAAAGGATCAACGACAACATCCCGGCGTCAAATCAGAAACTGCTCGATCTTTAGAGGAACACTTACAAGTTTTGCCTTCTGAGATAGAAATCATCAAACAAGAATTTGAAAAAAGGAGTTTAGAATTGGGGAAGAAATAGAACAACTAGAGGAAGAAAAAATGCAGTTAGGACTGGATGTGGACATTCAAAGATTAGAGGCCGATAAATTGAGAAAAGGAAAGAACAAAGCAGAAGAAGATTTGGACAGCCTGAAGACAGATTACAAGAAGTTGCGTAGGTCGGTAAGAGCTGCTGGCTTGGGTAAAACGCCAGAACAATGGCGACAAGAAATTCAGGAGGAAAAGATGAAAGCTAATCAATGGGAAAAGAAATTTCAGGATACTCGGGCTCGAGAAGTCGCCTTGGGAAAGAGTCTACTAGTTTGCCAAGACGAGAAGACGGAGTTGAAGGTCCGGATAACTGAACTAGAAAGATCGCTTCACCAGTACTGTAATCGTAATGCTACGGTTGAATTAAGGCGAGCTTAGACAAAATTGAAGAATTAAAAGACAAATAGGAGGGCTAGAGAATGCATTGCAAAATAGTGAAATCCGGATAGAGCTTCTGGAAGAAAATAATGAGCAGTGGCAAAGACAATTCCGTCGGTCTCAAGAGCAGATTAGAGAAAGAGATTATATTATGGGAGAGGCGGTGACTCAAGTGCGCGAAGTAGCTGATCATCTGCAAACTCTAGCGGTTCAGGCTGATCTATTAAGTTTGAAGTATGAGTCAGAGTCGGACAGGGGCCGAGAATTAGCTTGGCTTCTTAGAAAGGTTAAGGCTTTGAGTGTAGGGCAAAGCCATATATGTAGTCTATTTTATGTAAAGAAACTCTTTATCTAGTAAAGTTTTCTAATGAAGTTGAATTAGAATCAGTGCCTTTTTTCTTTGCATTCTTTTCATGCATTGCATCACATCATATGCATTAATGACCATTAAAAACCTAATCGAATAAAATCATTTCAGTTAACCTGGAAAACCAACAAAGTTACGGCACCCGAGCTAAGGCAAAAATTATGGACCAAAGGTTGGAGAAGCTAGAGCGACTTCAAAGAGAAATGCAAGACCAGTTGCAGGCGCAAATGAAAGAGCAAATAGAAAAGATTCAGCGTGACATGGTGCAAAAGATGGAGGAGTCCCAAAATGATCTGGTGGCTAAGATGACGCAATTATTGAAGGGAGTAGATAAGGGTAAAGGTCCTGTGATTGTTAGTGAAGAAGAAAACAATGGTGAACCACTTTATCCTCCAGGTTTCACGCCTCCGCATGCGCAAGTACAGACTGAGCTGCATCCGCGGAGACCCTCTGTGTCGGTTAGGCCCCAGCAGTTCCAAGGCGATGCTTCAATCCCAATGAATTTTCAACCCGGAGCGGGCTTTAATCCCGGTGATAGCCCGAATAATATTGCTGTCCCAGATCTTGACGAGATGGTTGAAAAGGACAAGGCGAAGGAGGAATTTCCAAAACAATTTGAGGAGAAATGGAAATGGATAGAAGAGAAGTTTAGGGCAATAGAAAGCATCGAAAGCTATGGAATAGATGCAAAGGATCTGAGCTTGGTTCCGGACTTGGTGCTCCCTTACAAATTTAAGATGCCGGAATTCGAGAAATACAACGGGACTAGTTGCCCAGGATCCCATATTACTATGTTTTGTAGAAGAATGACGGGGCATATTAATAATGATCAATTATTAATACATTGCTTTCAGGAAAGTCTTACGGGAGCGGCGTCAAAGTGGTACAATCAGCTGAGCCGAGCTAAAATTGCTACTTGGAGGGATTTAGCACAGGCTTTCCTGAGACAATACAATCATGTCTCAGAAATGATGCCTGACAGGATAACTCTGCAAAATTTAGAGAAGAAATCGAACGAAAGCTTCAGACAATATGCGCAGAGGTGGCGAGAGGTGGCGGTTCAGGTGCAACCACCGCTTTTGGAAAAAGAGATGACGATGCTTTTTATTAATACTTTGAAAGCCCCGTTCATCACTCACATGTTGGGAAGCGCTTCAAAAAATTTCTCGGATATAATCATGAATGGTGAAATGATTGAGCATGCCATTAAAAGTGGAAAAATAGATGGAGGAGAAAATAATAGGAGGGCACCCCCGAGGAAAAGAGAAAATGAAGTGAATAATGTGAATGCTTATGGTAGGTCAATTACCGTGAATCAACCAAAGAAAGTGGTTGCTAATCAACAGGGATCATCAAGACAAGAGTCGGGAGCTAGGCAAACTACTGAAAAGCCCCAATTCACGCCAATCCCGATGTCATACAAGGAGTTGTATCAGACTTTATTCGATGCACATGTTGTTGCTCCTCGTTACTTGAGTCCTCTACAACCCCCGTATCCAAAATGGTATGATACGAACGCGCAATGTGATTATCATGCGGGAATTTCTGGGCACTCGATAGAAAATTGTACTGCCTTCAAGAAGGTAGTAGAAGGACTTATCAATTTAGGTGTTGTCAAACTTGACGACTCACCTAACGCAAAGAATCCGTTACCTAATCACGCAGATAAGGGGGTGAATATGGTTAGCGAAGGTACGGGAGAAGAAGTCAAGACTGACATTGCTGAAGTAAAAACTCCATTGAAACGGGTCTGGAAAGAAATGGCGAAAAGAGGGTTGGTTATTTCAGATTCTGAGGAAGGGCATGAGATGGGAAATTATTGTGAATTTCACCATAAAACAGGGCATGAAATCCAAGAATGTGAAGGATTCAAGGCTTTGGTTCAAAGCATGATGGACAACAAGGAGATGAGGTTTTACGAAGATGCGAAAGAAATGAGGAGCATATGCGCGACAGAGTTGGGAACAAAGGCTCCAAAAATAAATCATCCTGTGGTCATTATCTCACGCCCTAAGGGTAATGAGGTTAGGGCTCAGGTAACACCGAAAATTGTAATCCAGAAACCATCAAATTTCTCTTATAGGGATAACAAAATGGTGCCGTGGAATTACGGGTGTAATGTGACCATTTTGGGAAAAGAAGCAGAAAGAAATCAGGAAATAGGTTCTTACACGCGCAATGGAAAAAGATATGACGCTCAAGCAGAGTCGTCCAGGGAAGAGAATTGGAAGAAAGAACAGAGGAAAGGGAAAGCAGTAGAAGTTGAGCCATTGGTAAATGAACGAATAAAAGAAGAGGAGGCAAAGGAGTTTTTGAAGTTTTTGAAACACAGTGAATACAGTGTTGTGGAGCAACTGCACAAACAGCCAGCCCGCATTTCTGTACTAGCTTTACTCTTAAACTCAGAAGTACATCGGAATGCACTTTTAAAGGTGCTAAACGAAACATATGTGGCTGACGATATTTCGGTAAACAAGCTGGATCGGTCGATCAACAATATTGGTGCTGACAATTTTATCTTCTTCAATGATGATGAAATACCATCCGGAGGAAGAGGTTCTACTAAAGCCCTGCATGTTACTGTCCGATGCAAAGGGTACACACTCCCGGGGGCCTTGGTTGATAATGGATCTGCACTAAATGTATTGCCTTTGTCCACTCTTAGTCGATTACCAATAGACAGTTCGCACATGAAAGCATGCCAGAGCATAGTAAGGGCATTTGATGGAACAAAAAAGGAGGTTATGGGGAGAATTGAGGTACCATTAAGGATTGGCCCAGTCACTTATGAGGTGATTTCTTGGTAATGGATATTAAACCCTCCTACAACTGTCTATTGGGGAGACCGTGGATACACTCAGCAGGGGCAGTACCTTCATCATTACATCAGAAGGTGAAGTTGGTATCGGAGGATCGGTTGGTAACAATAGATGCAGAGGAGGATATTATCGCAATGATGACAGCGATGCACCTTATGTGGACATCAACGATGAGGCACTAGAATGTTCTTTTCGGTCGTTAGAATTTGTGAACGCGATGTTTATTGCGGAGGGAAATAGAATTCCAGTACCGAAAATATCCAGGACCACTGAGATGGGATTGCGATTGATGGTAGGAAGAGGAGCCTTGCCCGGGAAAGGATTGGGAAAATATCTTCAGGGAAGGATTGAGGCACCAATGCCGAAGGAAAAGTTTGATAGATTTGGTTTAGGGTACAAGCCAGACATGAAGCAGAAGAAGAAAGAAGTAGAGAAGAGACAATAGAGAAGAAGGGCGCGTTTGAATGGACATGAAGCTAAGTGTGAGCCTTTAACCTTTCCCCACATATCTACATCTTTTGTGTCGGGAGGATTTATTCATTCTGAATGTGGAGTGTCCGGTAGCGGCATGGGAGGAATGTTGGAAAATGTTTATACCAACGCCATAGAAGCAACGGAAAGGAGGGCCTTGTTGGAGATCTGCCCTTATGAGCCTGGAAGCGAGCTAAACAATTGGACTGCTGAAGAAATCCCTGTAGTCTTTAGGGCTTATTCAGAGTAATGCTCAAAACATTCCTGTTGTTTGTTGGCCTAGAAACGATATGAAATCTTTTGTGAAATAGGCATTGGGCCTAAATATCATTATTTTAATGAAATACGTGTCTACGTTCATCTCGATCAGTCACTTTTTTTTCCTTTTATATTTTTCATTTGGTTGATTGTCTTACAAATAATTCTTTCATTTGTAATTCTTTTGCACAAACATATTCATAAATTTATATTCTTGGTATATTCTTTGATATGCCCTCATAGGTCTTCAGATATCAATGACATGAGTGACGCTGCCTCAAACACGGAGCCTATTTTTGAGCAAGAAGTGTGTTCAGAGGGATCCCACGACTTTGAAAATGACGAAGATTATGATGCATCTCCGGACTTGTTAAGAATGATGGAACAAGAGGATAAGCATATCCTACCTCATAGGGAATCGTTAGAAATAGTGAGCCTAGAGGATGGAAATGAGGTGAAAATTGGAACTGAAATCACCGCAAAGACAAGGCAAGACCTCATTAATTTACTCCGAGAGTTCAAGGATGTTTTCGCGTGGTCGTACCAAGATATGCCTGGGCTAAGTACTAACATTGTGGTGCATCGTCTGCCCATAAAGGAGGATTGTAAACCCGTTCAACAGAAGCTTAGGAGAATGAGACCTGACATTGTGTTGAAAATAAGAGAAGAAGTCAAAAGACAATTCGACGTTGGATTCTTACAAGAGATCAAGTATTCGGATTGGGTAGCCAACATCGTCCCTGTTCCCAAAAAAGATGGAAAGGTACGAATGTGTGTGGATTATAGGGATTTGAACAAGGCTAGTCCAAAGGACAACTTTCCACTGCCTCACATTGATACTTTGGTAGATAACACGGCGGGCTATTCATTGTTTTCTTTCATGGATGGTTTCTCTGGATACAATCAAATAAAGATGCATCCTGGAGACATGAGGAAAACCACATTTATTACCTTATGGGGAACATTCTGTTACAAGGTAATGCCCTTCGGATTGAAGAATGCGGGAGCAACATATCAAAGAGCTATGGTGACTTTGTTTCACGACATGATGCACAAAGAGATCGAAGTCTATGTTGACGATATGATCGCGAAGTCTAGAACGGAAGAAGAGCATGTTCAGGTCTTGAAAAGGTTATTTTTGAGATTAAAGAAATTTCAGCTCAAGCTTAACCCGGCCAAATGCACGTTTGGAGCCAGATCAGGGAAGTTATTAGGCTTCATAGTTAGCAAAAAGGGGATCGAGGTTGACCCAGACAAAGTAAAGGCAATACGAGATTTACCTCCCCCGCGCACTCAGAAGGAGGTTCGAGGTTTCCTAGGGAGGCTGAATTACATTGCTCGGTTCATCTCACAGCTGACAGAGAAATGTGATCCAGTATTCCGGCTCTTAAAGAAACATAATCCGGGTGAATGGGATGAAGAGTGTCAGAGGGCTTTCGATAAGATAAAGCAGTACTTGGCTAATACCCCAGTCTTATCACCTCCAAGTCCAGATAGGCCATTGATATTGTATCTAACAGTGTTGGAGAATTCCATGGGATGCGTATTGGGCCAACATGATGAGACGGGAAAGAAAGAAAGGGCAATATACTACCTCAGTAAGAAATTTACCGATTGCGAAATGAGGTACTCATCAATTGAGAAGTTATGTTGTGCTCTAATCTGGGCAACCCGAAGACTGAGGCAGTATATGTTGTATCACACGACTTGGCTGATTTCAAAGTTAGATCCTTTAAAGTATATGATGGAATCGACTGCTTTGAACGGGAGAATGGCTAGATGGCAGATCTTGCTCTCAGAATTTGATATAGTATATGTCAGTCAGAATGCCATAAAGGGAAGTGCAATAGCCGATTTCCTAGCTAGTAGAGCCTTGGAGGACTATGAATCTTTGAATTTCGATTTTCCAAACGAGGACTTGATGTATGTGGCGAATACTGAAGAAAATCCTCAAATGGATCGCGTATGGAAGTTAAATTTTGATGGAGCTTCAAATGCTACGGGTAATGGAGTTGGGGCAGTTTTGGTATCCCCAAGTGGAGATCATTATCCTGTTGCTAGCAAGTTGGACTTCGATTGTACAAATAACATGGCAGAATATGAAGCATGTATTATGGGCATTCGTGCAGCCATTGAACGGAACATCAAAGTACTGAGAGTATACGGGGATTCAGCGTTGGTGATATACCAACTCAAAGGGGAGTGGGAGACTAGAGATCCTAAGCTAATCGGTTATAGAAAACTAGTTCTTGAATTGGCTGAGGAGTTTGACGATATCACCTTCTATTACCTCCCACGGGAGGAAAACCAAATGGCTGATGCATTAGCTACTCTAGCTTCGATGATTCAGGTGAATAGACTTGAGGCAATGAGGCCTGTTCAGATGAGTATCTCTGAGACCCCGGCTAATTGCTGCAATATTGAGGAGGAGGGAAAAGATGATTGTCCTTGGTATCAGAGTATCCTACAATATGTGAAGAATCGGGAATACCCTGATCGAGCGACAGAGAATGACAAAAGAACTCTGAGAAAGATAGCCATTGAATATGTCTTAGATGGAGAGGTGTTATATAAAAGAAGGAAGGATCAAGTACTGTTGAGATGTGTGGACGCTGTGGAAGCCAAGAAAATTTTGGAAGAAGTCCATGAGGGTATTTGTGGGACGCACGCCAGTGGTTTCACGATGGCCAGACAGATCATGAGATTTGGGTACTATTGGCCCACCATGGAAGGAGATTGTATTGATCATGCCAGGAAGTGCCACAAATGCCAAATTTACGGAGACAAAATACACGCGCCTCCTTCACCTCTTCACGTCATGACCTCTCCTTGGCCGTTTTCCATGTGGGGTATGGATGTTATTGGGCCAATATCACCAAAGGCTTCTAATGGGCATCGCTTCATCTTCGTAGTAATTGATTACTTTACCAAGTGGGTGGAGGCTGCTTCATATACAAATGTCACGAAAGCAGTAGTCAGCAAATTCTTGAAGAAGGAGATCATTTGTCGATATGGAATGCCTGAGAGGATCATATCCGACAATGCGATGAACTTGAATAATAGCACAATAGCTGAAGTTTGTAGCAAATTTAAAATTAAGCATCATAACTCATCGCCGTATCGTCCAAAAATGAATGGTGCAGTGGAGGCGGCCAATAAAAACATTAAAAGAATTATAGGAAAATGACTGAGACCTACAAGGATTGGCATGAGAAATTATCATTTGCTCTCCTTGCCTATCGAACATCTGTTAGAACTTCTACTGGGGCAACGCCTTTTTCTCTGGTTTATGGAATGGAGGCAGTATTACCCATTGAAGTTGAAATCCCTTCTCTACGGGTGTTATCTGAGCTACAGTTGGATAAAGCCGATTGGATCCAATCTCGGTACGATCAGTTGAACCTAATAGAGGAAAAGAGGCTAAGAGCTATTCACCATGGGCAAATGTACCAGAAACGAATGATGCGAGCCTATAATAAAAGGTTCGCCCCCGAGAATTTCGTGAAGGGAATTGGTACTAAAAAGATTCTTCCTATGCAAAGAGATTTTAGAGGAAAATGGATGCCAAATTGGGAAGGCCCTTATGTTGTAAAGAAGGCCTTTTCTGGTGGAGCTTTGATCCTATGCGAGATGGATGGCAAAAGTTTACCAAATCCTGTAAACGCAGACTCCGTCAAGAAGTACTTCACTTGAAAGAAAGGGGAACCAAAGTGAAAACCCGTGAAGGGCGCTTTGCTTCCTAAAAAAAACAAAAAAAAAAAAAAAAAAAAAACAAAAAACTTTGGAGAGGCTAAGGTGAAAACCCGTAAAGGGCACTTTGAGACCAAAGAGGGCTTAAGTCGAAAACCCGAAAAGGGCGACTCAAGTATTGGGCAGGATTGGAACATCAAGATTTGAGCGGATCAAATTTTGATCGGGGGGATATGATGATCTTACTTTACTTGAACCAATAAGAAAGGATATGCAACGTCTTGGAACATTGACAGAGTATTGCAGATCTCCTGAACACCTGTCAAACTCAGAAGGGTCTTCGGAAAGTTTGTACAGAGAAACTCAAGCTGCGATAACTGGGGCACCTAGTTCTTATGTGTATTCTTGAAAATACATTCTTTTATTTTCTTTCTTCATTTCTTTTTGTGAAAACACACATTCTCAATCCACTTCTTTGTTACCTTTCTTTCGCCATCTTTGATGTTTTATTTGAGTTATGATCAGAACTAACTTTATTCTTATCCATTGTTATGACCTTTTTGCAAACATGTTGCATTAGAATAATGATTAATGGACTAATAAAACGTTCACAAAGGAAGTTTTGCATATTACTCTGAAAAGTTCTAAATAATATAGGAACCTGAAACAGGACTATTGTTTAGAACACGCCAATTTTAAAGGTTGGAAATTTGAGAAGGAAGAGTCTAAGTTTGGACTTTCTCTTTGGATTTTGTCGTCAAATGCATTGATTGAACAAAATGACAAGATGTTATGTTAATGACAAAGCTAAATAAATAAGCAAGCAATGATTATCAGGCAATAGGAAGAGGTTACCTCGGAGAAGAGATCCTTCATTTGCACATGAGTACGACACCTTGAGAATGGTGTGGGGAGCTAGAACGATTCAGGTCATGTATCCTCGAATAGTGATAGGAGAAGATTGAGGAAAAGCCACATATTTCTACCCTTGGATTACAGTGGGAGAATGATGGTACAAATTTTAGCACCCCAATGGATTAAACTTTGAGGTTCACAGTAGGGGCCACCTGGCTAAATGTTTCTTCAGAAAAGCCAGTCAAGCAAGAAGGCGTCGTAGCACGTTAGTCACAAAGCCTTAATAAACTTCGAGTAATGACAACCTAAGCGGGATCATTCTCGAAAAAAAATAAAATTTTACATCATGCAAACACCATTCACACATGTCTAGTTAGGAGCATTTGATTCATTTAGATCATGCCATCCTAATCATTAGCATAATCAGGTTCATTATACAGGTCATATTCCCTAGAGAACAGATCAATGAAGACATCAAATCCTGCTGACTGCGAAGCAGATCAAAGATAGAAGATCTTGCCTTCCTGCATCGACAACGAAGTAGATCGAAGAATTTCAGATCTTATCTCCCTGAGATTACAGCGGAGTAGATTGAAACTGGTAATCCTATCTCCCTGAGATTACAGTGGAGCGGATTAAAACCAAGGATCTTATCTCTCTGAAGTTACAGTAGAGTAGATCGCACCAGGTCTTATTTCCCTGAGATTACAGTGGAACAGACCGAAGAATTTCAAATCTTATCTCCCTGAGATTACAGCGGAGCAGATTGAAGCTAGTAATCCTATCTCTCTGAGATTACAGTGGAGTGGATTAGAATAAAGGATCTTATCTCTCTGAAGTTACAGTAGAGTAGATCGCACCAGGTCCTATTTCCCTGAGATTACAGTGGAACAGACCGAAGAATTTCAGATCTTATCTCCCTGAGATTACAGCGGAGCAGATTGAAGCTAGTAATCCTATCTCCCTGAGATTATAGTGGAGCGGATTAAAATAAAGGATATTATTTCTCTGAGGTTACAGTAGAGTAGATCGTTTCAGATCTTATCTCCCAAAGTGGAGCACATTGAAGATGGCAGATTTTACCTCCTTGTGATTACAGTGGAGTACATTGAAGCTAGTAATTCTATCTCCCCGACGTTGTGGAGTGGGCCGAAGTGCCAATGCCTATACCTCTGAAGTTGCAGTAGGTCAGATTAAATCTATCATAGCTAGTCTTATCTCCCTGACGTTACAGTGGAGTAGACCTAAACCACAAACCTCGCCCCCCTGAAGTTGCTGCGAAGAAGATAAAGGCTACAGGACGCATCTCTCTGAAATGCACTGGAATGGATTGAAGCAATAAGGCACAGTGGACTGGAGTGAAGCTACTTGAATAGAAGCACTAAGAAGTCAAGACTCGACGAGACCGGGCAAAATTGGTCTTTCTTAGTCTTTGCTCTGTTATCGTTACTCGACAACGAGCAAAGACGGGCAGCTGTACAGCCCAATTATTGCCCGGGCCCAATTCACAAGCCCAATTACAACCCAAACTCGAGGCCCAAATTCGGAGCCCAATTCCCCCCAAAAATCCAACTAGGGTTTCAGAAAAATGAAACCCTAGCCAAACCTAGCGCCGCACCCACCCCTCTGCCGTTCGCCCTGTCCCATCGCCACCCACCGTGCCTAGCTTCATCAACACCTGTAAAATGACAGAAAAAAGCCGGAGCACGCAACAGATAGTGCAAAGCAATAGAATACAACCAAAATACAATGTAAATTGGCTATAAAAGCCAAACAATATCTCTGTACATGTTTTTTACAACGTTTGGAAGGCAAAAAAAGAGCAGATCAAAAAATTTAAAGGTTGAACTTAGTCTATTTTCTTCTCTGTTCTTATGTTTTTCTTATTTATTTTCTTCTTCTTTCTGCTTTCTTTTCTACATTTTTTAAACAAAACAAAAAAGGGAAAGGAGGAATACCTGTTTACTTCAGAGGCCGGCGTCGGAGCCCGTCTTCATCGCCGTCGAAGTTGAGCAAAAGGGGCGTTCCATCCTTTTTTTTTTGGTCTCGCAGTTAAGAAGGCTTAACCTTCGGGGACGCTTCAAAAGGGGAAGGCAAAGGGGCCGTTCTCGTGTAACTCCGGCCACTGGCCATGGAGGCGGAGACGGTGGCCTGGGTTTAAGGGCTGAGGCAGGGAGAGAGAACCAGAGGGTGTCTCTGTTTTTTTAAATGATGAATGATTTAGTTTTTTTTCTTTCTTTTTATTTTTATAAGACCCGAAAACCCGTCCCGAACGGGTCTAAGATCCGCGCGTTCTGGCTCGGAGGGACTATTTGCACATCCGGTCCCTCCGTTCATGCAATATGGCGCGATCTGGTCCCATTCAAAATTTTAAATTTGGCTATTTGCTTTTTATGCGTTTCGATTTAGTCCAGTGTGGAGCACTGCGCATAAGGTTGGGGAAATTTGCTCAATCGATCCCCCTTCTTCTGCGCGCATCGCAAATCGATCTTTGGCCTTATTTTATTTTGATTTCTCCCCTGGTATTTTGTTTTGTTTTCAGTTTAATCCTGTCATTTTATTTATTATTGAATTTATTATTATTATTATTATTAACATTATTATTATTACATTTTATTTATTTATTTATACCATTTTTCATATTTTATTATATATGTACATACATTAACATACGTTTTTACATATATGTATATACTTATGTTTTTTATGCTTTATAATTTTTATATATATATACATAGATATGCATATTTGTTTTTTTATGTATATATATATGTATATACCTTCATATAATTTATAATTTAAATATATAGATGCACATACATAAATATTTCATTTTTATAATTCGTATTGTTATCATTGTTATATTTGATATTTATTTATTCATTTATTGAAGCGTTTATTATTTTTATGGAACGCTTTAGATTTTTTATTCATTTATTATTTCATGTATCTTTGATTTGTTTATTACGTATTTTACTTTGTGCTCATTTTAGTTGTGCTTGTATTATCTCATTTACATTGTCATCATTATCATTATTTTGCTTCTATTTTTTACTCGAATTTATCAAAAAATGAAAAATTTTAAAAATAAGTAATATTCGGTATTTTGGATCTTCGAGAGAATCGAGCGCTAACGTATTGGGTTCCGACTTTCTTCGTTGAATTTAAATAATCGAGATTACTCTTTTTAAAAATGATAAAAAGCTCGTTATCGAGAATTCAATATGTTGTGTCCTAACGCATTGGATGTGACATGTTGTTTTCTCGAGACGAGGATTTTTCGAAATAAATACAATATTCAATGTTTAATATTTTGAAAAATTGTGCCCTAACGTATTGGGTTGCGATTTCTTCATTTGATTTAAACAATTGAATATTCTTTTAAACTTTATTACACGAATCTTTTCAAACTCAAGTTTTAAACAACATTGGGAATTAAAAACTATTGCGTCCTAACTTACTGGTCGTGATCCCTTTTTTAAGCACTTTTCATTCGCGTATCGAGAATTCGAGACATTGTGTCCTAACTTACTGGATATGATTCTCTTTCTCGATTAACGTGAAATATATTTCTTTTTCCAAAAATTTTCATTTTAATACAAGGATCGTATTTTTAATTCTTTCAAGTTCTCAATTTTCGACATCAAGACATTAGATAATCAACTAGGTACCAATTCCTGGGCGTTACGAGGGTGCTAATCCTTCCTCGTACGTAATCGACTCCCGAACCCATTTTCTAAATTTCGTAGACCAAAACCGTTGTTTTAATAAAATCAAATTATTTATTAAAAACAACCTTTTTCCAAGGTGACCCAATCACACCTCAAAAAGGATTGGTGGCGACTCCCTTTTTCATTTTCAAAACCCAAGTCGACCCGCCTTTTCAATCAAAAAAATGGTGTCAACAGCTTAAAACCATGAATCTCGTCCCCCTGAAGTTGTAAACAGAGTAAATTGAAGATACAAGTCAGACATCCCTAAAGTGCAATGGATTGAAGCGACAAGACAGTGGACTGGAATGAAGCTACATGAAGAAGAAAAGCACCAAGAAGTCGAGACTCGGCGAGACCGGGCAAAATTGGGCTTTCTTAGTCTTTGCTCTGTTATCGTTACACGACAACGAGCAAAGAGGGCAGCTGTACAAGCCCAATTTTAACCCTTCCCAAACCCATTACAAAACAACCCACCAGCCCAATCCCACTACCTAAAATTTCAGACCCAAATTGCCCAATTCCCAAACCACACCGGCCCAAATCTGGAGCCCAATTCCCCCTAAAAACCCAACTAGGGTTTCAGAAAAATGAAACCCTAGCCAAACCTAGCGCCGCATCCATCCCTCTGCCGTTTGCCTTGTCCCATCGCCACCCACCGTGCCTAGCTTCATCAACACCTGCAAAATGGCAGAAAAAGCCGGAGCACACAACAGATAGTGCAAAGAATACAACTAAAAAATACAATGTAAATTGGATATAAAAGCCAAACAATATCTCTGTATATTTCGAAGGGACAACGTTTTTGAATCCAAAAAAGAAAAAACAGATCAAAAGGTTGACTCCAATTTATTCTTCTCTGTTCTTGTTTCTTATTTACTTTACTCTTTATTTATTGTTTATTTTTTTTTTCGCATTCGTTCAACAAAGAAAAAGGAATTGAAAGGGAGAGGAGAAAATACCTTACCGCTTCGACGGGCTGGTGTCGGAACCCCACCCTTGCCGTCGTCGGATTCGAGCCGAAAGGGGCATCTCATCCCTTTTCCTTTTGGTCTTGCGGTTGAGAAGGCTTAGCCTTCGGGGACACCGCAAAATTGGGAGGCTTAGAGGCCTTTCTCGCGCAACTCCGGCCATTGGCCATGGAGGCGGAGATGGCGGCCTGAGCTTAAGGGGTCGAGAGAGATGTAGGGAGGAGAACACTCGGGCTCTCAGTTCTTTTTTTTTCTTTGTTTTTTGTTGTTTTCTTGATTGCTCAGAAAATGGAATGGAGGCTGCCCGATTAGGGTTCTTCTTGGCCCTTGCTTGATGTGTGAAACGACGCCGTTTGGAGTCTGATCAGTGGCTCCAAAACGGCGTCGTATTGAGCTCTGACCCGCGCGGTGACCCGACCCAGGGGAAGGATCCGCGTGTTTTCTTTAAATGGGATATTTGCGCGCGCAGTCCCTCCCACTTTGTAGCGCGTTGCAATCTGGTCCTATTTCGCTATTTCCTATTTTTCAATGTAGCCCCAGAATTCTGTTTTTGTTCTAATTTGACCCTATGCTGCACTGCGTTTTGGGGCTTCGGGGCATTTACCATTTTGGTCCCCCCTTTTTTCGCGCATATTACATCTTGATCCTTTATTCTGTTTTATTTTTATTTTAGCCCTGAGGTTTCGTTCCCGTTTTGAATTAGTCCTATTATTATTATTATTACTGTTATTATTATTACCTATTTATTTATATTGATTTTATTTAAACTTCCGGTACATATATATATATTTATATATTTTACAACTTATGTACCTATATATATATCTATATACACATTTTCATTTTCATAAATACATACATACTTATATATAATCTTTATAGTCTAAAATACACCCTTTTTTATATTTTTAAACCCGCATATACATACACATTTTCAATATATTTTTAGTATGTATATAAATTAACGTATTTATTTGTATACATATGTATATTTTCATTAGTTTTAAACTTTTGTTTGTACATATATACTTTTTCTTTTATTTTACAATATATATACACTTACTTTTTATATGCATTCCTTTATCTTCGTATTCCATAGTTTTATACACCTATATGTACATATTTTTACATATACGCATATTTATTTATCTTATATAAAATATACTTTATATATTTTGTTAATTCATGTATACACATATCTTAGTTCATGTCTATATATATCTTTTATACTTAATTGTATTTGCTATTTATTTATTTCATTTTTGTTATTATTTTGAATGAATGATTTAACTTTATTCGTTTTTTATTTTGTTATTTTGTATGTTGTAAGTTTGATCGTTCATATTGATTGCTATAGCTTGCATCGTTTTCATATTTTCATGTTCATTATGATTTTGCCATGCATAAATAATGTAATTTGCTTTCACTATAATTTTGTGCTTTATTTTTTACTCGATATAACAAAATTTATTTTTTAAAATGGCATTTCGTGTTTGGATTCGAGAAAATCGTGCGCTAACTTACTGGGTTTCGATTCTCTCGATAAATCTAAATGTACGAATCTTTCTAAACTCAAATTTTAGATGACCTCGGGATTAAAAAATCACGTCCTAACTTACTGGTCGCGATCTCATTTTTAAATCCGAGATGGCTAAAATATCTTTTAAATAAGCATTTTTCATTCGCGTATCGAGAATTTGAGATATTGTATGCTAACTTACTGGATATGATTCTCTTCCTCGATTAACGTGAAATATATTTCTTTTTCCAAAAATTTTCATTTTAATACAATGATCGTATTTTAAATTCTTTCAAATTCTCAATTTTCGACATCAAGACATTAGGTAATCAACTAGGTACCAATTTCTGGGCGTTACGAGGGTGCTAATCCTTCCTCGTACGTAACCGACTCCCGAACCCATTTTCTAAATTTCGTAGACCAAAACCGTTGTTTTAATAAAATCAAATTATTTATTAAAAACAACCTTTTTCCAAGGTGACCCAATCACACCTCAAAAAGGATTGGTGGCGACTCTCTTTTTCATTTTCAAAACCCAAGTCGACCCCGTTTTTCGATCAAAAAATGGTGTCAACAAGTAGCAGGTTTACTAGCCCACCTCTCCATAGGAGTTTTTCCATTTATTGCAGCTGATGGCAACCGATTAATTAGATGGCACGCATATGTAACTGCCTCAGCCCAAAATTCTTTGCCCAATCCAGCATTGGACAACATACATCGAACTTTCTCCAGTATAGTCCGATTCATACGTTCTGCCACCCCATTCTGTTGTGGTGTATCTCGAACAGTGAAGTGTCGTACAATGCCTTGATCGTGACATACTTGTAGAAATGGATTATTCTTGTACTCAGTACCATTGTCTGATCGAAGTCGTTTGACTTTTCGACCAGTCTGGGTCTCCACCATGTTCTTCCATTTCAGAAATACATCCAAAACTTCATTTTTCCTTTTCATTAGATACACCCATACTTTTCTTGAATAATCATCAACAAAAGTAACAAAATAGTGCATACCTCCCAACGAAGCCACTTTAGTAGGTCCCCACACATCACTATGAACGTAGTCCAGAATTCCTTCTGTATTTTGAATTACTGAACCAAATTTTATCCTTGTTTGCTTGCCCAGAACACAATGTTCACAGAATTCCAATTTGCAAGAATTTTCACCTTTCAACAAGCCTTGCTTCGCCAAACTCTGCAAAGCTTTTTCACCAGCATGTCCCAATCGCATATGCCATAACCTGGTAGCCTCTGAATCTGCATCTTTCGTAGAAGCTGTTGATGTTGATCCAATAACTGTACTTCCATTTAAATAGTACAGATTATTCCTTCTTGTGCCTTTCATCACCGTCAATACCCCAGCTACTACCTTTAGTAATCCATTTCTCAAAGTGATTGTGAGCCCTTTAGATTCTAGGACCCCTAATGAGATAAGATTTTTCTTCAAGCTAGGTATATAGCGAACATCTGTCAAGACTTGAATTGAGCCGTCGTGATTCTTCAATTGGATTGTACCTACTCTCATTGTCTTACAAGCGCTATCATTGCCCATAAAAACAACTCCACCTTCTAGTTCTTCAAGACTAGAAAACTAGTCCTTATTAGAACACATATGGTAAGTACATCCCGAATCCAAAATCCACTCATCTGTATGACATGCCATTGCCATGCCAACCAAGCTAAAGTCTGACTCCTCATCATGCTCCGCTACACATGCATCAGGAATAGCTTTACCCTTTTGTAACTTAGGACAATTCTTTTTCCAATGCCCTTTCTCACGACAAAAAGCACATTCATTTTTGGCAGGTCTCCCTTTGGACTTACTCCTTCTACCAGATTTGTTGCTGCGTGAACGACCTCTTACTGTTAAGACTTCTGTAGTTGTATCTCTGTGATCTTTTTAATCTTTCTTTCGAGTCTCAGATCTATACAACGCACTACAGACTGCATCAAATGTGATTGTATCCTTCCCATGAAGCAATGTGGTGGTAAGATGATCATATTCATCAGGAAGAGAATTCAACAACAGTAATGCCTTGTCTTCATCTTCAAATTTCTCATCCAAATTTAGCAAGTCTGCTAAAATTTTATTGAATGAGTTCACATGGTCATTCATCGACATACCGGGTGCATACGTGAATCGATAAAGTTTTTTTTCATATAAAGCCTATTTTCAAGACTTTTTGTTAGAAACTTTTCTTCCAGTGTATCCCACAACTTCTTCGCTGATGTCTCCCTCATGACAGAGTACTTCTGCTCTTTGGCCAAACATAGGCGAATTGTTCCACATGCCTGTCTATTGATCTTGGCCCACTCCTTGTCATCCATCTTGTCAGGTTTTTCTTCAAGGGCTATATCCAGCTCTTGCTGACATAAGACATCCAGGATCTCACATTGCCACATACCAAAATTATTGGTACCATCAAATTTCTCTACTTCAAATTTCGCATTGGTCACAGTAGTCTTTGTTGAAGACGATGCCTTTTCCATTTTTTCTCCTCAATCCCAACTACAGTACGTGAACAGTGCCGTAAACGATCGTATTCCCCAAGTACGAATCTAGCTCTGATACCAATTGTTGTGCGGAAGCGTGTAAAAGAGTAAAATTATTGTACTAAAAAATCACACTAAGTTCAATTCCCATGAAAGAGAGGTGGATCACAAGGATCGCTTAAGTACCAGGTCTTTCCTAGCCAGAATATCCCTCAATCGTAATTTAATAGCACAATAAATCACTACAATCACACTCACAATTCATGCAGAATAATACAATAAAGAACACAAGAATTTAGCGAGGTTCAGCAAATTTTGCCTACGTCCTCGGGCACTACCAAATATATTTCACTCCAAAATACAAGTGAGAGTTTACAAAGAGAGAGAGAGAGAGAAAATAATGCCTTAAGTAGAGAATGGCAAGTTTGAGATACAGAATGAGAGATGGTCATGCTTATTTATAGTTGAGGTTCAGGGATCAACTTGCAAAGTCACTTTACAATTAGGGACCATATATTGCAAATATCTCAGATTTTATTATGCCAATATCTCGATACCCATATCTTTGACTTTCCAATATTTGATACCCATATATTTGACTTTCCAATATTTGATACCCATATCTTTGATTTTCCATAAATATGGATAATTCCCAATAATATCTCTTCTCAACCCATAAATAAGAGAATGATGCATTTCAGCATACTCGAACCCACGTCATCCTACATTAACAATAAATGTCCATGTTAATGGAGTTAAAATATTCAATCGACCATATTATTTTTTCTTGAAAGGACATATTATGTTTCTTATTTTATACATTTTCAAGGATTAAATTACTATTCCAACTCCATATATTTGATTGATATAGACGATTTCTTTTTTATAAAAATATCTCTTTGGTCTTTTTTAATTTTAATATTAAGCAAATTGATTTTTTTAAAAGTTAAAACAATTTGATCATTGCCAATTTTGAGAATGAGAAATTAAGAACAAGAAATTACAGCAATTAATATTTTTGGTCAATTGTACATAATTTTAGTTGTTATAATAACGAATTAAATTCTCATTGTTTACATATTCTATCAAATTGGTCTTGATTAGAGTGTCCATGGGTTAGGTTAGACCGAGGCTCGGTTTCAAAATACTTTTCATGTCCAAATTCGCTTTCGAGCTGGCCTGGTCCTCCTCAAAAGTCCATTTTACTATTAAAAATAATAAAATATTAAAAATATATTTTTCGATTGGTATTTTATACATTTTATAGTTAAAATTTAATTTAAAAATATCTTTTATTATTTAGATTGAACTTGGGTCGAACCAACTTACTTGAAGTGTAAAAATCATTGTTCAAGCCGGGCCTATAGAGCTGGGCGGATTATTCGGACCTTGAACATGTTTAGTCTTGATTCTAGAAAATTTTTAAAACTGTATATATTTTTTAAAAATCTAAAAATTTCAAAAGAAATATTTTGAATTTTATCTTAATATATATAAATAGAGAGAATTAATAAGGATTAAAATATTTTAATTTTTTTAAAAAGAATTACTTAATATGGAAATTGAGAAGAATAGAAATTTTTTAATTTTTATTTATAAAAACATGTAAATTCAGTTAGATGTTTTTGAATAATGCGTGAACTGGGTTTGTTTATGTGATTTGGGTTTTTGAACTTAACCGATTTATATTGGCTTATGAGATATATGTATGTAAGCATCTCAACCAAGTTGTGGACCAAACATTTCCATCTACTTCTTCATCCATATTAAAAACCATTTATTTAATAAAAATATGTATTCTTCAATATAAATTCATGGTTTTGAATGTCAAATATTTTAACAAAACAAAAAATTAAAATTAAAATTAAATATATAATGACTTATTTAGCCCTATAGCTTACCAAAAAAAAAATCATGAAGTTAACGTCTTTTAATTTTACATGGACGATACATCAACCTTTAATTAATTTTTAAATTTTTTTAAAATTCAAAATATTATAAAAATTATTTTTAAAAATTAAAAATCATTAAAATTATTTAAAAATATATAAAAATATTTTTTAATTTTAAAAAATTTTCTAAATGATGTCATTCATCCACGTGTATGCCAGATCACCAAAGTTAACAAGATTTAACTTTTCTATAATTTAACAAAAAATACAAATTAAAAAGACGAAAAAATTAAATTAAAAAGGTAAAGTAACTATTTTTTTTAATATAAAATTGGAGAGTGAAAAAGATTATTATGCCAAAATTAAAACCACTTTTTAACTGGATATAACAGTCCCAGTTCAACAAGCTGATACATAAAAGTGAAAAGACTGATCTTTGCATTCCTTGTAATGAGAATATTGTTCAAAATTTTTCATAACTTGAAAGATAGTACCATCCTACTCATATTCCAATTTGTGTCCAACATGAATATTTTGAAAAAAATCAAAGTCGGAATAAGATAGTTAAGTTCATTTTGAGTGATGTTGAACCACTTGTTTGTAAATAACATCACATATATTCTCAATCAAGTACAGAGTACATAAGACTATGAAAAATAACAAAGAACTGTAGACAATGCGGATTGGCATAGTAGGTACTTGTGAATACTGTAAGATAAAATCTGTGGATCACCGGAAAATAAATGGCGGAGCCAACCGGTGCAAGTCTTTCTAATTGAAACTGGGTTTCTCAGGATATGTGCAGCCAGACCTTTGGATGATAACATTTGCTGCATAGCAACCGGCTCTGACACATTCTTCGATAGGCTTCTCTTGGACTAGCTGTGACAAAAATCCACCAACAAATGCATCCCCTACCACAGAGCGAAAAGAAGCATCGATATATATTAATAGAAAAAAGCAGATAAGATGTTCTGAGACAAAATTCAACCAAAGTAGCTAATTGTGAAATACAAAATCGGTTCTTATTTCCCACCAGTTGATCCGATTAACCAAAAATGCATCAATGTACAAAGTACTTGTTGCTCAAATCTTTGAAATTTCGATGTGTTAGTGTTGATATAGTTCGAAAATACTAATTTGTAGACGATGTCAACCCACTGGAGGACTTAGAGAACATAAGAAGAGAAATATACCTGCTCCATTGGTATCAACCAACTTCTCTTTCGGTAACAAGATAACCGGGAATTTTTTCACTTTTCCATCCTCAGCGACCACAACAGGGTCAGCTCCCTGAGTGATAACAGTAATTCTCTTATGTGTTCCCGAAGCCTTGGGCCATTGAGAAATCTTTAGAGCAACCTCCTCAACATTATCGGTCTGATCATCAAAGATAACTTTAAGGAAAGGCAATTTTAGAAGAAAAATAGAATAAAAACTAACAGATAATTACCTCCCAACCATGAACCTTTGAAAATGTTCGGGCCTCAGTCTCATTACCGAAGACATAATCCATGTACCTGAAAATAAAAAGCCCTGTCAGCTGCTGTTTGAGTGATCAGGATTATCATGAAAGTAGAGGTTCTCAAAACCTACGGTAGAGCTTTCTCCTGCACATCCCTAAAGAACTCACAGATGAATGGAGCAGAAAGATTCATCATGAAAACCTGCAAATGTATAATGAAGTTGGCTGAAACCAATGAAAATATGATCATTAAAGCTAATGAAAGTACTTGCAAATTAAGGTCCAGTAGATTTACGTTGTTCTTTGCAGCAGCATGTTCAGCAACGAGTTGAATGGATTCAGGGGATACCGTAAGGAAAAAACCAGCAACATAGAAATATTTTGCCTTCTCAACTGATCAAATACGAAATTCAATTGAGGCAAACTCGGAAATCTCATAGCCAACAAAAAGAAATAGATTTGGAAGCTGAAACAACAAAGTTCTTGAAAGAATAGTGGTACCTAGTGCCCAATTTTCAGGTTTCTTCAAATGCTCAGATTTGTAACAATTTGCAGCTGACAAGTTGGCGACAAGCGATCTACAAATACAGTTATAGAAAGAACTTTACGCAGAAACTTCAGGATTATGTATTTACAGCATGCATGCCTACATAAATAAAACCGATGTATGCAGGCTGACGACATATATACAGATCTGCAAACTGATAAAAGCCGACACTTTGCACATGGCCTTTTGTCCCTAATAATAAACACAAATGTTGAGATTCATGTCCAGGAACTATGTTACTCAGACTGAGTTCGAGTATTAGGCATAGGTACATATCTGACACAGATATGTTTAAATTTTTCTGCTTTTATGTATTCTGAGGGTACTCAGAAAGTCCAAAGTTTTACCTAAAACAGTCCGACCAGCAAGAAAATATGAGGTCTAGTTATGGAAGACATGAAATGATCTCGTTTTTCATTTGAAGTAATAAGAAAGTAAGCAAATTGATATGTAAATTTTAGGTTTCGACAACCATATATGCACAGAGAAAAACAACTTAACTATGCAATCGGATTATCACAGCAGGATTTCAGAGCAGGCAATAGTAGCAACTAACCTCTCGCCACCGACAACACAGACAGCACATGTCCCTGTTGGTGCAGTCCCATCCTCATAGTAATGCACCTGATAAAACATAATTAAATATCGAAACAAACACAATAAGAACGTGGGAAGCAATCACGAATTGGAACTTACATTAACACCAGCAAGCTTTGAATTCTTCTTCATTTCTTCTCCGAACTTATCTTTACCAATGCAACCCATGTAGCTAGTTGCGCCTGGGATTTGAAGCATCCACTGGAAGGGACACAATATCAAGAAAATTCCCCAAAAATGTAAATCTAACAACAAGAAGAAATCCTATGACCTAGCAAACCTGGGCAACTCTGATAGAGTTTTGAGTGGCACCTGCAGTTATGAGCGTAAAACTCATTAGTTGATCAAGATCAATCACAGAAAATTTAAAGCATACAGAACAAAATCCAACTGCAAACTTCATATAATTCAGTAAGAAACATTAAAACATTAAATCAAAAAACTTTCTAGCTTACCTCCAGCAATATACTCCACTTCATACTTTTTAGTCATCTCCTCATACCTTAAAAAACCCATCCACAATATCAGCTCAGCCAGATCGTAGTTTCACATATTATACAAAGAAAATCGAACGACAATGGCCATCTAGCTATAGAACTATAGATCCCAAGCAAAGTTCATGGGATAGATTGTTCAAAATATGAACATTCTATGTATATAAATACATAACCAACATTGGCAGCAGATTTTTATTTCTAAAATGAAAGCTAAATACAAACTTATGTTGCTCTGACCCTTTATTTTGCTTAAAGTAACCATTTCCGAACATATTCAGACATGTGTATAAAGATATGATCCGCCCCCAAATAGATGAATTTTTTTTTTTTTTGAAAATATTGAATCCAACACTCACACTCGAGCCATACATGAGATTAATCAGAAAAGAAACTTACATCGGCAAGTGCTTATCCTCTGCGAGAATGGCATCGTTCAACTTGATGCCATACCTATATCCATGAAAAAAAAATGAAATTTAACAATTTCTATAATTCTAAAATCTGAATCCAAGATTCATTATTTTCCTCATTTTTTTCCCGGCAACCAAACAAAAACAATCCAAAAACATGGACAAATAAACATGAAAAACATGGCAAATTAGAGATTTGTTATTGGCAATAGAAAACCAAGTGAAAAAAAAAAACATCACAGATCTAACAAAAGTATTAAAGACCCACCAAGACCAAACTGCTCCAAAACCCAAAAATGATAAAAAAAAATGTGAACTTTCAATTGTTTCTTCCACTATTTTCATAAAAGCTTTGATGGGGCTTACTTACTTCTTTAAGAAGTCTTCATCAACAACAGCAGAGATATCAAGAAGCGGGTTTCCCATGCCCAAGAGGATGCCTTCGTAAGCCATTGAAGAAAGGGTTTTAGAGAGACACCCAAAAGAAAACAAAGCTTTAAGCTGGAACTGTCGAGTGTACTTCAAATTTGATGGAAGTGAGATTTCAATTCACAAGAGAACCCAAAGGTTTGGTGAGATATATATAGTGACGTGTACAGTGAAACGGCTGTTGTTGGGGTTGGTTGAGTTTTTTTTTTTTTTAAGATTTCTTTTATCTAAATTTAATATTTTAGTTTTTTAAAAGCAAGAGCATAATGCATCTTTAAAGTGTTTTCTCTTTTCAGTCCTATAATTATTAGACATTCTCACTTTAGTCCCTAATGTTATTAAATGTTCTCGATTTATCTTCATGGCCGTTTATTCTTGATTTATGGTTTCTAGATATAACGTGAGCAAAATAAAATTACTATGAATATTGTTAACCGTTATGTCAGATATAATTTGAACAAAAAATTTATTTTTCAAAAAATATATAAAATTTATTTCCAGTTGAATTTGGTTTTTTTACAAAAATACGTTTTGGTAGAAAAACTTTTTAGACTAATTGATAAGAGGTCTCTCTAGTTTTGATGTTGAAGGGGAATAAAAGAAAACAATAAACAAAGAGGGTTTATGAAACAATTAACACTATTTAAGGTTTGGTGTTGCCACACTAAACCTTTTCAAAAAAAGCAATTAAGCCCCTACTTTTTTTACAAAGACCCTCAAACTTTTTTTAGGAAAAGCAATTAAGCCCCTACATTTATTAAAAATTAGAAAAAAAAGTTATAAAAATTTAAAATCAATAAAAGCTATAAATATTATTAAATTTTAATAAAAAAATTCAAATATTAAAAAATTATAAAAAAATTAGAAATACAAATATAAAAATCGTAAAAATTATAAAATATATAGAAATATAAAAAATTATAAAATTTTATAAAGTCGTAAGAAGATTATACAAAATATAAAGAAATATAAATTTCGTAAAAAATTATAAAAATTATCATACCAAAAGAAGCATTTTATAATTTTTTTATAACTTTTATTGATTTTTATTTTTTATTATTTTTCGCCACATACCATGGTATGTTGCGACACGTGATGACTTTAATTGAAAAAAATAGGGGTCATTAATTTTTTATGATTTTTATAAAATTTTACAATTTTTTATTCTTTTACGATTTTTATAAAAGAATTTCTAATTTTTAATAATTTTTATAAAATTTATTATTTATTATTTATAATTTTTTTCTAATTTTTAAAAATAGCAGGGGCTTAATTTTTTTTTTGAAAAATTTTGAGGGTCTTTTTTATGCATTTTGAAAGTTTAAGTACTCAATTAAGTGAAAAAAAGCAGGGGCTTAATTGCTTTTTTTTTAAAGCTTGAGAGCCTTTTTGATGCATTTTGAATGTTTAAATACCCAATTAAATGAAAAAAAAAGTAGGGGCTTAATTGCTTTTCTTGAAAAAGTTTGAGGATTTTTTTGATGTATTTTAAAAGTTCAATTGCTCAATTATGTGCAAAAAAAAAATTTGAGGAGCTTAATTGTTTTTTTCTTTTTTTAAGTTGGAGTGTTTTTTATAACCTTAAGCCTAAAACTTTTCCTCATAAGTCAATCTAAATGGGAAATTTCCATATTAGGTCCTTGAATATTTTAGTTTATCACATTTTAGTTTAGTACTGCTAGTATGTCCGGCGGCACCAGCGGAACACTGTATTAAATACCTATTTTCATAATTAATTTGTTTTCCATACCATTTTCATAATTAATTATTTTTATATTATTTACGTAAAAAAGTCTAATAAGAATATATTTAATGACTTCTTTAATATAAAAAATATTAAGAAAAATGAGGGATTTCAATATAAGGTTTATACTAGTTTTAAACCAGATGCATGGTTACATAATTATAAAGAAAAAGTATAAAAACACTTTTATATAAAATTAGTCCTTAAACTCTACCTTTCTGTTTTAGCATTTAGACTTTTTTATTATTATTTAGATTGTACTGCCCCAAATCGCATTTGATTCCCGTAATATCACATTCTCAAATAATGCCAATGTATTGTAATATAATATGGAATATCAATACCACACTTTCATTAGGTTGTTTAAAATTACAAGTGTTGTTAATTCTATCACGTGCATATGCGGGCGGAAATAACTTATTTATAATACATGTGCTTTTAAAAATAAATTATAAGTGCAATATGTACGAAATTACAATAAAACAAATGCATCCCAATTATTTTCCAACTTGTATTGTTAAATTTTCTAAAACACATTACATTGTCATCATTTTAAGTAACATTATTTAACATGTTTTTAAAATGTCAAAATGTTATCATGTTGGTGAAAAGAAATTTTAACATTAAAAATATAGTTTAAAAAATTATCTAATAGTTAAAAGTTCATCAATTTTGAGTTAGTATCGAGTTGACTTATAACATCAATTCAATCAACGACATTATTAATAAGAAATTTGATCACCCACAATATGAGTGAGTGTAATAAAATTTATTTAAAATAAAAAAAATTATTTGGTGAAATTTTCAAAGTAAATTTCTTTTTCAATAAAAAAGTACAATTGATGTTTAAATAATAAAATGTACCAAACAAATCAAAACAAATAATATTTAGAAGGGGAAAAATATTTTTCTCATTTTTTGTTGTTTGGCTGTGTAAAAAAAACTAATTAACCCTTAATATGTAAACATTAGACCAAATTCGTCATTCTTAAGCCCCAATTCTAAAATTATAATTCACTCCACTAACTTGGATATATAGAAAGATGGGAAAAAATTGGGAAGATATTCCAACTTCAAAAGGACTTGCACTGATAAAATTAAAAGAATCCAGCGGACAAGAACAGCATCAAATTGTGCAATATATCAATAACTAGCCAGTAGCCAGCCTTCAAATAAAATAAGAAAAACCTCGGACATTAGTGACGTACACTCACCTCAACCAGGCAAGCGTGCTCACTGCTCACCGAAGAAAAATAAAAACACCCTCTGTGCAAATAAAAAAGAAGAAAATAATAATCAACTAAAGTTCATCAAGCAAACAGCTGCTGCACAATCATTCTTGTTCATACTTTTTATAGAGAATCCCGCCTATTTTTTATAATTTTTTTTGAGTATTTTATATATTTTTATAAATTTTATTTTTTTAATTTTTAAAATCATGATCAAATTATTATAATGTGTAAATATCGAAGGTTAACCTTTTTTTTTAAATTAGAATTAAATTAATAAGTTGGGTAAACATTGAGGGCTAATCTTGGTATTATACAAAGCCACATCAGCATTCCGTTTGGTTATCAAATACATTTTAACGATAGAGTGGCTAAATTGACAACTTATCTTATGCGAGTGACTAAAATTGACAACTTATCTAACATGAGTGACTAAAATAACAATTTTTTGAAATAAGTGGCCAAAATAGGAACACGAGTAAACTCGGGTGACTAAATAGGTAGTTTACCCAAAATTTAAAATGTATAAAATTACTGAAATAAATTTTTGGTTGAGTGGTAAATTTAAGTTTTTACTAATCTAATTTGCACGGATTCAAGTCCCACTATATGCATATTTTTATTGGTTTTTGTTAAAATAAAAAGACTAAAATACCCTCAAATAATATAATTTATTTTAATTATATAAGGGTATTTTCATAATTTTTTAATCGAGTTGAAGCCTGATTGACTCGTGACACTAACTCAGTTATGAGCTTTATTAATAATATAGATAACATAGAATTTTGGGCAAAATTACCTCTAATTTTATTATTTTAATTAGTTTCATTAAATAAAATTTAAGTCTAATTAGAAACAGAAACCTCACTTTTTCTTAATAGTGAAATTATTATATTTACCTTGAATTTTTATTTATGAATATATTAATTAATTGTAAATTATAGTTGAACATACAATCACTTTATCATAAGATATAAAGTTTTAAATTATACATAAATTTTTACTTAATTTATAATATTATAAACTTTAATTCTATACAATTTTATGTATAAACTTTGAGGTAATTTTATAAAAAAAATATTATTTTGAAATTGGTAAGGTTCTTTTTTTTTAATTTAATAGAATTTCAAATTGGTTTTTTGCAAATTGGTGAGTTGGCACTTTCCATTTGAGACCTAATCCCATTAAATGAGAAAATGATAAATAAATAAAAATCAAAATACCTACTCCTCCTCTTGCCGTAAGAAACGATTGACATTGATTGTTGATCCAATTTTCATAGTTATGGTTATGTAATTATTTTAATGTTAAAATATGGTTGTGTAAAATATGCAATAATGACGACATATTTTACTATAAAATATGGTAAGAAATTATTTAAACTTTTATAAATTAATTTTTATTAATTATATATATTCACATATTTTTACTAACGTTATAAATATTGATAATTTAAAGCTTGGATAAAAATTTAATGTTAACAAATTTAACATTAAAACAAATTGATTTAACAACATACTAGAAATTTTATTATACACGTATATGTAAGAAAATCACGTATTTAAAACACTTATGTGGGTTTAAAAATAACATACAATAGATAATGAAAAGTATGATTTGGAGTTAATTAATAATAACACATATGCACGATATTAAAATTAAAAATTAGAATAAATTTTGAGTAAAATAATTTTTAAACACAAAAAAACATACCAGATTAAGAATAATAAATGAAAACAATTGTTTATCATTGTTTTATCATCAATCTTGAATTAGTGTCGTGTTCATTTATGACACTAACTCAATTAACAACATTATTCATACTAGAAATTCTAATCACACGGGTATGCATGTGGAAACAATGTAGTTAGAACATAGATGTGTGTTAAAAATAGTATATAATAAATAATGATACAACATGAAATGCGTACTATCTTAAAATAAAAAAACATATTAAATTGTGAGTAAAATGAAATTTAAAAATTTAAATACATCATATTAAGAATACAAAATATACTATAATTGTTTATCACGATAATGTCAATAATCTTTCGTTAGTGTCAAGTTGACTTGTAACACCGACTCAATCAACAAAATTATTCATGCTAGTAATTCTATCATATGCGTATGCATGTGAAAATCACATATTTTAAACGCCAACTTGAATTGGAAAATTTTAAATTAATTATACGTTGGACTGGAAAAGAAAAATTGTTTGTCTCCCTTTTATTTTTCATTTTGTTTGAAAAACTATTCTCATCTCAATTAGACATTCAAGTTGGCATTTAAAACTCATTTGGACTGCTACATAGGATTGCCGTTAGGGAGGTAACAGAGCTTAACGACAGAGTGACCACTTTGTAACAAAACGATAACGTAAGTAACTAAAATGTAACATTTCAAACATAAGTGACTAAAATGTAATCTGAGGCAAACAAAAGTGACTATTTTTTAGTTTACCATTTATTTAATAATAATACTATGCAATCATATATAAATTTAAAAATTTTGCCAAAACTATTTTTTAAATTTTGCCAAAACTATTTTTTAATTTTAATTGAAAATTGGTTGCTATAAGCATACTTATCTAACTAACTTTAAATATATATATAAAGAGGAAAAAAATCAAAATATTGCTTTATTTTTAAAAATTATCCAATACAAATCACATTTAAAAGAAAAAACTATTCACTTAAAAAAAAACTAATTTATGTATGTTTCATGTAATTTTTGTTTTTGGTGTTTGGTTTTACTTGTCGAAACCGTTTTTTGAAAACAAAAATTTGGTTGTCGACTTTAAAAATTAAACTGGAGTCGCCACCGATCCTTTATTAAGGTGTGATTGGCTCACCTTAAAAATTATTTTGGTCTACGAATTTTGAGAAAATGAGTTCGGGAGTCAGTTACGTACGAGGAACGGTTAGCACCCTCCTAACGCCCAAAATCGGTACCAAATTGAACATTTAATGTCTTAGTGTCGAAGGTTAAAAAGATTTTAAAATCAGCTCAAATGATGGAATTTGAAAAAGGATAATTAATTGTTCAAGTCATGTAAAGAAATCGAGTCCCAATACGTTAGGGTACAATTCCTCATAATCCCCAAGCTTTGAATATCACTTTTATTTTATGCGAAAATCTTCATTTCGAGAAAGTAACATGCCACACCCAATGCGTTAGGGCACGACAAGTTAAGTTCCCAAAAATGATTTTTATGCTCATGCATTTTGAATAAAGAATATTCTCGGTCATTTAAGATTAACAAAGAAAAATCCGAACCCAATACGTTAGGGCTCAATTTCCTTTGAAAATCCCCAAACTTCGAATAATGCCTTTATTCAAAAAAAAACCTTCGAATCAAGAAAATAACTTTGATGAATGGGTAAAACCAAAATATATTTTCGAAAGTGTATGTTAAAAAGTTAATATACAATATGATACATATACTTTATTTTACAGCATATACGAATAAATATTTACAAATATATATATACAAATACAATATACCAGTAAATTGACAAACATGTGTACGCATATACTTAATGCACATATACAATGATACATATAAAAAGATGGAAGGAAAAAAAATGCATGTATGTATGAGTATGAAAATCGTAAAAATAAAACAAAAGTATAAAGATATGCATATGTGTATATATTTACAAAAAACAAAAAATATATAAGTATATATGAATTGGTAAAACATGCAAATATGTATACGTATATTAAAATATTTATATATATGTACAGTACGTATATATATAAAAAAATGGAATAGAATAGTAAAAAAATATTTTTTTTAAAAATGTAAATACTATAGGAAGTGAATGTACATTTTAGAATATGTATGTACGGAAAAAATTATGAAGAATAATATATATATAATATGTATTCATATTTACAAAAGGAAAAAAAACTAAAAAATGAAAATATTTATATATGTATATAAAAGTTAGGAAATATAATAAAACCTATGTATGATATATGTATAAGTAATATAAGACAATATATACATATTTTATAAAGACGTCGCATGCATATAAATATAAAAATAATACAAATAATACAAATAGTAATAAACAATAATGAGAATAATGACCGTAAGCATCAATTTTCTTTTTCTAAAACAAAAAAACAATTGAATTGCGCACATTACATGGGGGGCCAAAATGGAAATAATCCCTCTCCCCAAACGGTACGTTTAAATAAGGATCAAAATGAAACAAAAGCAAAGTGTGCGACCACATTTAAAAGAAATAAAAACTGATTTTAAAACGATTTTAAAACTTGAAGGACCAAATGCATAAATGGACCATTTAAAGGAATACACGTGGATCCTGGAACCGGATCGGGTCGGCGCGCGGATCCTCCCCAACCAAACGGCGTCGTTTTTGGACCACTAAAACAAGCCCTAAACGACGTCGTTTTATGCCTGTATAAAACCAACATCTTTTCCTAAAAACATTCATTTTTGCCATTTTCTTCAAAACAAAAACTGATGAACCCTAGCTTTCTCTGCTAGGGTTCCAACTTTTAGCCGCCGCCACCGCCGCTCCAAACCCCGATCTCGGCCTGGCCTCCGATTGCGACGTAGACGGCGACGATCCAACAACTCCGACGAAAAAAGGTAAGTTTTCTCCTCTTTTTCTTTATAGCTTAAGCAAAAGTTAAAAAAACAAAACAAATAATCTAAAAAAAAACACCGAAAGAATAAGAAGAGAAAAAAAACCTTTTATTCAAAAAATTTTCTCTTTCAATTTCTTTTCTCTCTATTTTCGTATCTTTTTTACACTGAAAATCCCCCCTTTTACACTGAATTCTCCTCGGTTTTTATAACCGAAAACAAAGAAAAATAAATAAAAAAATCTCGCAAAATACAAAAACATCCTTATTTTCTGCTATTGTTGCGTTGAATCCGTTTTCCTTGCAGGTATGGCGGTCGTAGAGGTGCGATTTACGCGGAGAAGGACTCGGGCTGCTGCGGCAGAGGCGGCTGCGGCGCTAAGTTACCCTAGGGTTTCTGATTTGACTGGAAATTGGTTAAGGTTTGGGCTTGTTGGGCTGACATTATTTTGGGCCTGTAATTAATTAATTTTTGGGCCACTATTGGGTCTTTTATTTTTGTTTGTTTCTGTTTTCTCTTTAGCGGGCTGGGCAAAAATTGGGCCCTACAGCTGCCCCTCTTTGCTCGTTGTCGTGTAACGGGAATAGAGCAAAGACTATAAGCCCAATTGTGCCCAGTCTTACTGAGCCTCGACTTCTTCAATGCTTCTCTACTTCAAATAGCCTCATTCCTTCCTGCTACATCTTCCGAGATATAGGAACTGGTGCTTCAATCTACTCCACTGCAACCTCAGAGAGATAGGATTCGTACCTTGTGGCTTCTCAAAAGAACAAAATTTGCTATTTTTAGTCTGTTCCACTGCAACTTCAAGGGGATAAGACTTATAGCTTCAACTTGTTCTGTTACAACTTAAGGGTAAATCTGATGTGATCTGCTCTACTGCAACTTCAGAGAGATGAGATCTGCGGTTTTAATCCACTCCATTGCAACTTCAAGGAAATAGGATTGGTTACTTTTGTCTGCTCCACTGCAACTTCAGGGAGATAAGACTGGTGGGCAAATAACCAAAAAATGCCGTTTTTTTTCAAAATTTACCGAAATGGGCCATTTTCTGCGAAATCGCATCCACGTCAGCGCGATATCAGGGTACGCGCAGGAAATCGCATCCACGTCAACTCGATTTGATGACGTGGAAGGAAATCGCGCCCTCTAGGACGCGATTTGCTGACGTGGCATGAACAGTGTGTTTTTAGCTTAGAAAACTTTGAAAGGTCATAACTTTTGGCTCAGTTGTCCGATTGAGACAAATTTTTTTGATTTAAAATAACTTTTCGAGATCTTCGTGCTGGAAAACTGCTTAGAGATGAATAGGGACTAATTTGTAAAGTATAATTTGTTAGTTACGAGTATAGGGACTAAAGTGTAATTATTTCAAAATTAGCACGAAATTTTTGTATTTAAGAATATTTGAATGTTATGGAAGGATGAAATTGAATTTGAATTGAAAAACGAAGCTTAGATTTGAAAATATGACTATTTAGGTTTTAGGGACTAAATTGAATAAAATGGAAAATTTTAGGGAACTTCTCAAAAGTGGAATGAGCTGACTTATACCTATAACAAGATGATATAAGACAATTCTGTAAAAAAGATCCGGTGTTTACTTCAAATAAATGAGGAAAATAACGATTTGAATGTTTCAAAATTCAATTTTAAACCGAAAAAATCAAAATTTAGGGGCAAAAAAGGATCTTTTTCGACGAAAACTTTGGCAAACCGCCTTTTGCCAACGCGTAGATCTGGAAAAGTTATTCGAAATAAAAAAAAATTCGTCTCAATCGGACAACCGAGCCAAAAGTTATGGCCTTTCAAAGTTTTCCAAGCTAAAAACACACTATTCATGCCACGTCAGCAAATCGCGTCCTAGAGGGAGCGATTTCCTTCCACGTCAGCAAATCGCGCTGACGTGGACGTGATTTCCTGCGCGTACCCTGATATCGCGCTGACATGGACGCGATTTCGCGAAAAATAGCTCATTTCGTAAATAATTAAAAAACCGGCCCATTTCGGTAAATTTTGAAAAAAACCGGCCTTTTTTGGTTATTTGCCCAAGACTGGTATCTTCGATCTACTTCACCACCAGTATGGGAAGACAAGATCTACTTTTTTCGCTCTACTTCATGCCAATACATGAAGACAATATCTGCTTTCTTCGATCGATTCCACTGCCGACCGGGGAAATAGAGTTACTGGCTTCAATATACTCCACTGCAACCTCAGGGAGGTAAAATCCACCATCTTTGATCTACTTCACTATTGCTTAGGGAGATAATATCTGTAATCTTCAATCTATTCCATTGTAACCTCAGGGAGGTAGAATTACCGGCTTCAATGTACTCCACTGTAACCACAGGGAGGTAAAATCTGCCATCTTTGATCTGCTCCGCTACTGCTTAGGGAGACAAGATCTGAAATCTTCAATCTATTCCGCTGCTGCCTAGGGAAGTAGAATTACTGGCCTCCGATTGCGACGGAGACGGCAACGATCCAACAACTCCGACGAAAAAAGGTAAGTTTTCTCCTCTTTTTCTCTATAGCTTAAGCAAAAGTTAAAAAAAAACAAAACAAATAATCTAAAAAAAACACCGACAGAATAGGAAGAGAAAAAAAAACCTTTTATTCAAAAAATTTTCTCTTTCAATTTCTTTTCTCTCTATTTTCGTATCTTTTTTACACTGAAAACCCCCCTTTTACACTGAATTCTCCTCGGTTTTTATAACTGAAAAAAAAGAAAAATAAACAAAAAAAAATCCCGCAAAATACAAAAACATCCTTATTTTCTGCTAGTGTTGCGTTGAATCCGTTTTCCTTGCAGGTATGGCGGTCGTAGAGGTGTGAATCCGTTTTTCTTGCAGGTGTGGCGGTCGTAGAGGTGCAATTTACGCGGAGAAGGACTCGGGCTGCTGCAATAGAGGCGGCTGCGGCGCCAGCTTGCTGCGACGCTAAGTTGCCCTAGGGTTTCTGATTTGACTGGAAATTGGTTAATGTTTGGGCTTGTTGGGCTGACATTATTTTGGGCCTGTAATTAATTAATTTTTAGGCCACTGTATTGGGTCTTTTATTTTTGTTTGTTTCTGTTTTCTCTTTAGCGGGCTGGGCAAAAATTGGGCCCTGTATTACTCATCATTTCACTTGGATAAAAAGTTGGGAGTCAAAACTAGAGATTGAAACGATATAGTTTTATTTATGCAATTAGATAATGTTGTAGGATTATATTTTTTATCAACAATACGATTGTAATATGTAATTGTTTAATTTATATATCTGATTATTTTTATAGTTAGATACTATAAGTTTTATTATATGCGTATGCGTGTGAATATCACCAATTTAAAACATAAATGCGTGTTTAAAAATAACATACATTAAATAATAAAGCGTATGGTTTGAAATATAACATATGAAATATGTATGATATTGAAGTTTTATAAAATATATATATATATTAAATTGTTTATTGTTATCTTGTCACCAATCTTGAATCGATGTTGAGTTAACTTGTGATGCCAACTCAATCAAATACATTATTCAATTGTGAATATTAGAATTAAAATGTATAAAATATATAAAAATGAACATTTGGGTTGAGAGATAAATTTTTTATTTTTCAATTCAATTGTCACGGGTTCAAATCCCACTATATGCATATTTTTATTTTTATTGGTTTTTGTTAAAATAAAAATATTAAAATAAAATCAAATAATATAACTTATTTCAATTACGAAAATATATTTCTATAATTTCCCTAATTGAGTTGGAGCTTGGTTGACTCGTAACACCAACTCAGTTAGAAGCTTCATTAGTATAGATATATACACAATTGAGGGAGGTAACAATGTGTGTATAATAAAATTAAAATGTATAAAATTTATTAAAATGAAGTTTTAGTTAAGTGGTAAATTTAAGGTTTTACTAATCCAATTGGTCTGAGTTCAAATCAAGGTAGTTAGTACTATATCGGTGGACACACAGTTTTTCGACTGGAACTGGTATGTACCAATACCAATCTGTTTCGTTTCAAATTTAACGGTGCTTTTAAAAATATTTAAAATATATCAATGAATTAGATTAAACAATTTCAAATATAAAAATATTAATTGATTATATAAAATATTCATCAACAAACTTCACAAATAAAATTTTATTATCTAACAAATTTAAAATAAACAAAGAAAAAAATATCCCACAAATTAAACAATAAAATTATCCACAACATTATTTAGAAAAAAAAATACAATAAGATCCATTGCATAGTAAATAAATAAAATGAAAGTTAAACAAAAATATACAAATATAATTGTGTTTGTAAAGCTTTTAAAAGTTTTATCTTTTTTTTTACTTAATTTGTTTGTTATATATATTAATTATTTTCCAATTTAATTTTTAATGTTACTCCTTTACCTTGGTTAAAGTTTAAAGTTGAAATTTGGTTAATAAAAAAAAAATTAAAGTTGGTAAAAAATAATTTTATCTATTTTTTAACATTATCCATGCACCAGTTGATGCATAATGTTCCAACTGGTGCAATCGGAATTGGCCAGAATAAGTTGGTGCAATTGGTATGGATTGGAATTTACACTAATGTGGAAAAGAGAAAAGATTGCTCCAATTTATTATTGGAACGATGCGCATCGATCGGTGCAATCGGAATTAGCTATATTGGTTCAAATACACCATATGTATGTTTTTATTAGTTTTCTTTAAAATGAAACAATTAAAATACCCTCAAACAATATAACTGAGTTGGTTTTCTTTAAAATGAAACGATTTTTCATAACTGAGTTGGTGCCCAATTGACTCGTGACACCAACTCAGTTATGAACTTTATTAATAGTATAGGTATACAACTGAAGAAAATAATAAATTGTGGATATTAAAATAAAAATGTGTAAATATATCAAAATGAAGCTTTAGCTCAGTGGTAAATTTAAGATTTTACTAAACTAATTAGTGTGGGTTTAAATCCCACTATATGCATATTTTTATTGATTTTTGTTAAAATGAAAAAGCTAAAATACCACTGAATAATATAACTTATTTTAATTACAAAAGGATATTTTTGTAATTTTTCTAATCGAGTTGGTGTGTAGTTGACTTGTGACATCAACTCAGTTACGAAATTTATTAATAGTAAGTATAGATACACAAAAATATAAAAAATTCAAAATTATTTTAATTCAAATGGTTAATGAAAAAGTTACATATATATATGTTGTCTTTGGATCAAATCTCATTATGGATAAATTTTTATTGATTTATAAAAATATAAAAGGACAAAAACACCCACATAATAAAACTTACTTTGCAAAAATATAGGTTTTTGGTAACTTCCTAATTGAATTGAGACTCGGTTGATAGGTGACACCAACTTAGTAAAATGCCTAATAAATAGTGAGTATATAGATATAGATACACAAATTTATAAAAATTTAGAACAACTTAATTAATGAAAATCCTATTATCATTCCTAATAAATAGTGAGTATATAGATATAGATACACAAATTATACATGACATATTGACATAACAACTTAATTAATGAAAATCCTATTATCATTTCTAATTAATTCATAAAACTAATCAAGCCATTTCAATTCGATACCAATGCTGTAAATAACTTCTACCATTTTACTAATATAATCATCAAAACATCAAATACCATTCTTTACAACAAAACTATAAAATACTATTTTTTATTGAATATAAGTTATCATTTTTCATATTCCTTTTCCTTTTTATATAGCGAATAATATTCAACATAATGTGAAAACGTAGCAATAGAAATAGATTAGAACTTTTTTTACACGTGTGTGTATATATACAGATGAGGAAATTACGTATTTAAAACACAGAAGTGTATTTAAAAATAATATAGAATAAATAATAAAAAGTATGGTTTGGAACTAATTAATATTAATACATGAATATGTACCATATTAAAAATAATAAAAAATTGTGAGTAAAACGAAAATTAAACACAAAACACATGATTAAGAATATTAAATGAATACAATTGTTTATCATTGTTTTGTCTTCAATCTTGAATTGGCGTCGAGTTAATTTCTGACACTAACTCAATCGACAACATTATTAATATAAACAAATATACTTATTAATGTTTCATATAAAAATTAAATTTTGTTTTGACTCAAATGGTAAATGAAAAAGTTTTATATACATGGTGTTCTTGGTTCAAGCTCCATTATGGATAATTTTTTATTGATTTATAAAAATATACAAAGACAAAAATACCCAAATAATCATATAACTTAATAAAAAAATGCAATGAATTTTATATATAAATATTAATTTAAAAAATAACAGGGTCTTCGTTCAGTACTAAAGGACCAAGTTTTGTATCATCTTTTTGGTTTTTCAATTATATATAATTAGTATATTCTTATATTTTGTGTGGGATTAATTATTTATTTGTTTTAAATTATAAAATAAAAATTTGAAGGTTAAAATATAATTATAGTCTGCATATACTTCATCTATTTGAAATTTAATTTTCTACGTTTATTTTCACGAATATAGCACTTTTACTTCTTGAATTTAAAAATTTAGGTTCGGTTGTTACTGTTGTTTAAATATTTATATTAAATTCATTGGTGTGACATTTTCAAATTAAAAAAAAAACATTTGATAATCATGTAACAATAAAAATAATGTTGAAAATGTTTATGTGAATATTTTCTATAAAAAATCCATTTGAACTTGTCATGATAAAATAAAATTGTTGGAATAGTGTTCCTAAGAAAAAAAATTGACGTCAACATTTTGATTGAGATGGTTAACAATATTAAGTATTTAGACTAACTAATGACATGATAAAAGTAGAATGACCAAATTATGTAAAAAAAAAGTATATAAGTTAAATCACAGGTTTCAATATAGTATAGGGGCTAAAACTGAAATTTGACCATTGACTTATAATGTCCTTAAAAAAAGTAAGGCAAACCTAAAAGAAATGAAAAACTAGATATCAACCTCTAAGACCCTTGAGCATTAAAATTATACAAGAGTATGTAACATTTTAATTTGAGAAGTTAACAACTATTTAGATTAATTAACAACATTATAAAAGGGACAAAATTACATTAAAAATTAAAAGTCTAGCCGTTAAATGTAAAATTCAAGCATAATAAAGAGACCAAAATTGAAATTTAATCATTTTATAAAATGTTAAAAAAAAACCTCCACCATAGTGGTGCTCATGTCACAATAATTAGTTAGTCTAAGTAGTTGACGCTCTTAATTATTCTTGTTAAAATGTTGAAACTAGAAATTTAAAAAAAAATCATTCCAAATTATCAAGTCGAAATATGTTTTTGATATTAAAAATGTGTTTTTAAGAAAAATTCTCTGTCATCATTTTAAACTAGAATCGCTAAGTATGTTAACCATTTGGATTGACCAATATCGTTGTAAAATTAGAGAATCAAAGTATGATAAATTAAAATATAAAGATTAAATGTTAAATTTAAATATAATAGATGGATCGAAACTGAAATTCTACCATGAGAGCTCATCAACAAATTTATGTTGAAGTGGTAAAGTTTTTTTTGTGTTAGATTCAAGTTTTTTAAGTTGGGGAGAATAACGCAATAGGATGATAATATGTTTTAGTGTATTTGATTTCACATTTTCTTACATTGATGATAATATTTATATCAATCGAGTTAAGGCTGAACTGACATGAAGAAGAGGGATTAAATCCGTGTCAAACGGTACAAAAACTTTAATCATCCCGGTATATTATTTTGTATATTATAATTAAATTTCAGATGATGGAGATTGGATCGAATTTACAAGAGCAGATGATAACCCAACCCATAAAAAAGATCTAGAGCTGACTACCAAGGCCCAAAAAGAGTTGACCCAGCCAACCTTTTGTATTTTCTTTCTTTCTTGGTCCTCCTCGACAGCCTTGCCCCAAAGTCGAAGCCAGTGTTTTACTCTCTCGTCAACTTCAATGGAGGCTCCGATCAGAGCCAGAGAAGCCCTAGGTTTCATTCTCTTCTCTCTTCTATTTTCCATCTGCAGATCCTCTTCTTTAAACCATCTCCTGATCTCCAACGCCGAGCGTAGAGTAAGCATCAAACTTCTCTCTTTCTCTCTCACTTTTTCTATATTTCCACCTTTTAATCTTAGTTTCATATGAAGTTGTCGAAATTATAATATAATGTTGAAAAAATTAAAGTGTTTTGGTTGAAGAACTGGTTTTAGGTGAGGAATTTATTTGAATTTATATTTTAAAAGCTCTAATTTTAAAGAAAATGTAAGATGCTTGATCTCAATATTTTTATTTTATTTTGTTTGATTTGGATTCTTTTGAGCTTGTTTATTTAATTTTTTTTTCTTTTGGGGTTAATTAGGCTTCTTTTGTTAAATTATGATATGCGGCTCAAAAATTTAAGTTTTTTTGGGTTAAAGAACTGATATTAGGTAAGAATATATATATATATACACATATATATGAGTTTAGATTATAAAAGCTCCTTTTGTTTAAAAAAGAAAAGCTGCAAGATGCTTGATCTTAATAATTTTATTTTATTTTGTTTAATTTGCCTTATTTTGAGCTTATTTATTTGGATTTATTTCTTTTATCCTTTCCTAAATGTTGTTTTTGGTTGATGCAGATTGACTTGAGCTCCCACATTGTCAAAGTTTTCTTGACATTGAAGGTAATTTCTCTCTAAATGCTACAAGTTTATTTAATTAATACACATTTATATGTATGCATGCATATATATTATATCTAAATCATTTAATCGAGAGGGGTTGAGGTTTTATACTTGAAATTTGAATTGGGGGCCTAAAATTTACTAGTTAATGGAAGTTTTTAGCCTTTTTTTTACTATATCAGGCACTGGTTTTTTAACACTTTTATGCCCTGACATTTATTATTGTTATTTGATTTAGTGCTTGCCAATTTATTATTGTGTTTGTTTTTTTTAATACCTGTAATTTTGAAGAATTAACATTTAAGAAAAGAAACTTAAACTATTTTTAATAGCGAAATTCATGATTTACTTTTATATGAAACAGTTATGTTTCAGTCAACTTTTTTTAGGTAATCGTGAGCTTTTAATCAAATATGATTTTGCTTTGTAGTAACTTCTGAGGCAGCAGACTGTAAATAGCAAAACAGTCAAGTAGCAAAAGTAACTTAAAACTGGAGTATATAATTTCTTATTGGTTTATGCAAGTGAATGAAATTGAGGCATCATTTCAAGTATTAGCATTGATAGTTTGAGGATTAGATTATTAATATCTAGATTTCTAATATTTTCATGTATTTTATTTTGCATAATTGTATATGAATAAATGTGTATGTATTTATCTCTTTTAGGTCGAGAATGCTGGTAGTACGCCTACTTCAGAGGTTCTTCTTTCTTTCCCACCCACTCAAGCTGATCATCTCGCAACGGTTGAAGCATTAGTAACTAAAGGAAAGAGGAAGAAGACTACGTTAGTCCGTCTTGATGTAAAACCGACCGAACTGCCTGATGCACCTAATGACGCTAAATATTTTACTATTTATTTAGCAAATCCCTTAAAGTCTGGTGAAAGCACAACCATAGAAGTATTGTACCTGTTGACACACTCCCAAGAACCTTTTCCGGCTGAGATAGCCCAATCAGAATCTCAATTAGTATATTATCGTGATAGTGCATTGATATTGTCACCATATCATATTAAGCAACAAGCGACTTTTATTAAGACACCAAGTACTAAAGTGGAATCATTCACAAGGGTGGAACCCAGTAATCGTGCAGGCACTGAAATAAAGTATGGGCCATATGAGGATCATCCTCCATACTCTTTTTCTCCAATTCTTATACATTTTGAGAACAATAGCCCATTTGCTGTTGTTGAGGAGCTTGTTCGTGAAGTTGAGATATCTCATTGGGGCAACCTTCAGGTCACAGAGCAGTACACATTGGTTCATGCCGGTGCCCGGCACAAAGGTGTATTTTCAAGGTAGAGTAGCTACTACCTACTAGGATTCAATTTGAAAGATCAAGAAACAAAGCACCTTTTTATGATTGATTTCAGTAGTCACTTTCTGCTGCATGCTATTTCAGGGTTGATTACCAATCCAGGCCAACTTTGAATGGTGCATCCTCATTGAGGTACCTTCTGGCAAGACTACCTCCTAGGGTTCATTCTGTCTACTACCGGGATGAAATAGGAAACATCTCGTCCTCACACCTGCGTACTGATTCCCGTAAGGTATTCAAATGTGTTTTCTCTTCCATTCTCTCTCTTCTCTTTCCCTTGCAGCAAAAAGTTGTTTTTTAACAATAAAATCAATTACCTAGTCAACTTTGGAATTTTTGTGATTATGAGTTATTCCTAAAAGTAAATGCTTTTTATCCTAGTTTCTTGGACATGTGACCATGTAGATGTTTAAAACCCTTGTATTTGCAACTCTCCTTGTTGGCATGTAAGTTTCTATTTGAAAGGTTTGCTCTGGCTTAGTTATATATTGTTGCCATCAAACAACAAGGTTTCCCCAGTCTTGTAATCATGCATTTATATATTAGTGCACCCTTTTTCATGTTTCCAATTAAGGAAGAAGTCAGCATAATATGAAAGGTTTTTAAAATCTTTTTCATATGCTTCTATCGCTGCTGCTTTCTCTTCGTGTGTGTTGATTGTCAACTAAGTTTATTCTCTTACAGTCTGAACTGGAAATTGAACCACGGTATCCTTTATTTGGAGGTTGGAAAGCTACTTTTGTCATTGGTTATGGGCTACCATTACAAGACTTCCTTTTCGAGACATCTGATGACAGGCGTTATCTCAACTTTACTTTTGGATGCCCCCTTCTTGAGACAGTGGTTGACAAGTTAACCGTCAAAGTAGGTTTGGTTTAAAGATCTACATCTGTTTCTTTATATAGTTGTTTCTTTAATCCTTTTGTTAAAATTTTGGAATATAGACTGGAACTAACATGTTATGCTTCAGGTTGTGTTACCTGAGGGTTCAAAAGACCCTTCTGCTGTGGTTCCCTTTCCTGTGGAGCAGCATTTGGAGGTAATTATTCTCTATGTAATAATCTCTTTGCAGTTTTTATAGTGGATGCATGAATTTATTTATGCATGTTACATCTGAATCTTTCAGACCAAATATTCTTACCTTGATGTTGTGGGAAGGACTGTGGTGGTCATGGAAAAGAAAAATCTTGTTCCTGCGCACAACTCTCATTTCCAGGTAATTTGTTGCCTCTTCTATCCGTATTATGTGTTTTTGCATGGGTATCGGTTTTATTGTTGTCTATATTGAGTCCATCTCCTCATGATATTATAAGTTAGTGAATAGAACACCATGCTAACTGAAACCCTCAAAATGATGAATGATTAAAATACGTAAGTGCTTTCATGGAGGCCGTTCGAATCTGCCCTAATTAATATAAAAACGGTTAAAGCATCTAGGTAGTGGTCCCTGTATTATAGTTAAAAGTGCAATTTAGTCCTTGTATAAGACGGAGTAATTTAATCTTTGTATGTCTGATATTGGTACAAATAAGTAAATTCCATTACCGTGTTACTGAAAACTATCAAAATGCTGACAAAGACTTGTTTGCTGACTCTGCACCAATATCGAACTACAAAAATTGAATTACTCAATTTCTGTAGATATTTTAGCCTAGGAAAAGACATCCATTATAGTTAGCGGAACACGATTTTGTTCAATCTCATGCGTTTTCTATTGATCCCTCTTTGCAGGTTTACTACACCTTCAAGCCAATCTTCATGCTTGCCGAGCCTTTGATGTTGGCGTCCGCGTTCTTCTTGTTTTTCGTGGCTTGTGTAGCTTACCTGCACATCGATCTTTCCATACGCAAGTGAAACATCGCAGTATTCGCAATAAAAAAATAGCAAATAGTTTGAAATTGTCACTCTTTAGATTGCAGTGATGCCACTTCACCTGAGGTGAGAGACTACAACTCTAGAACTAGGGCATTGTTGTAACTTTTTCGTGTACTAAAATACACCAAAATTCTGAAATGTTCTAAAAATAGTTCCCCATTGAAAATATTGTCGTTAAATTTTAAAGCTACTGTTTTTTTACAAAGTAATTGTTTCTAGTTTCAACAACGAACTACTTGGTAGGCAATGTTATATGGGCTTGAGGTGATTATCTGATATCGGTGTGCTATATTTTTCCAAAACATTATTATGTCCAAATGCGTTGGGGACACCATTTTCTTTTTAAAAATAGTCTATATATATAATTTAATAAAATAAATCTTCAAGTTTAGTGTTATAAATGAACTGAGCTTGAATAAATGGATTTTTGTTCATGTTTATTTGTTTATTTTTAAGTTTATTTGTGTTCAATTTATGTTTTCAAAATATTTGTTCGTGTTCGTTTATTTTAGTTAAACCAACATGTTTAAATGAATATGTTCACGAAAACATGTTCACAAATCCTTAAGAGTAAATAGGGTTAATTTAGTCTTTTAATTAATCAAATAGGGTTAGGTTAGTTTTAGACAAAATAGAAATAGCTATACATTTTCTCTTTTGCTTTTACTTTTTCCAATTCCTTTTATAAATTACAAAAATAAAAAATATCAATTTGTTATAAATATTCTATTATTAAATGGATGTTCATCCAAATTAAGATAAGTTTAATGTATTTTAGGATTCTAATCGTAATTAAAAATAGAATTTTATTTCATTTATACTTATTATGTCTGTAAATATAGACATTGGACAAGGGTAAACAAGCTCGAAAAAAAAAGTTTGATTTTAGGTGATTCATTTGCTTCAGATTTGTCTAAGTTAGCTCTCGTGAAAATGGTAATGATTTAACTTTAAAAGAAAGTTCTAATGATCTCGATTTATATAAGCATTTGTGGGTTCAATGCGAAAATTGTTATAAATTAAATTTTAAGAAATTGCTTAAGATAGAAATGAATATTTGTGAACAATGTGGATATCATTTGAAAATGAGTAGTTCAAATAGAATCGAACTTTTGATTGATCGAGGCACTTGGGGTCCTATGGATGTAAACATGATCTCTCTGGATCCCATTGAATTTCAGTTTGAAGAAGAGTTTTATAAAGATCGTATTGATTTTTATCAAAGAAAGATAGGATTAATTGAGGCTATTCAAATAGGCAAGGGTCAACTAAACGGTATTCCTATAGCAACCGTGGCTATGGATTTTCAATTTATGGGGGAGTATGGGATCCTTAGTAGGCGAAAAAATCACCCATTTGGTCGAATATGCTACCAATAAATTTTTACCTCTTATTCTAGTGTGTGCTTTTGGAGGAGCACGCATGCAAGGACTCTCGAGAAGGCAAAAATTCTCAAAGAAAATCTCTAAGGCATTGTAATAAAGCGGAAGCAACTCTCAAGCGAAGAAGAAAAAAGTGATAAGAAAAGTGTGTTATATTACTTTGAATAAATACAACTGAGTGATTATAAATGAATGGGAAAACCTCTATTTATAATTGAGTTATCCAAATCTAATGATACAAATTAAATTATATCAATGGTTAATTTTAGGAATACAAAATATTTACCATAATAACTCTAGTTTTATTGGGTTATTAAGGTTTCAAATAGATGGATTTTTCTATATGTTCCATGAATTAGGCCAATTCAAGTGAGTCAAATGAGTCTCATTTAATCAGTTGACTTCGATGGAATACTTTATGTGCATTCGTCATGGGCTTCGTGATACTTTCACATGCATTGTAATAAAATCAACTACGATAATGCATTCTCTTAGTATATGCTTGGAATTCTATTTTAAATATTTTTAATTCTTAGTAATTAATTTTTCGTTTGTATCGTATATATTGCCTTTTATTAATTTTTTGACTTACATTTTATATCAATTTATTTTTTATATTTCAGTTAATCAAATTTAATTTTTCTATCATTTCTCTTTTTTCTTTAAAAATTAATTTAGATATTGTATGTTTTATCAAATCTTTGATAAAATAATATGAACTCCTTCATTCACATTTGTTTTACGTAATTTAATGTTCATGATGATGCGTACTAAATATATGATAAAAAAGTAATAATTGTTTTAAATATAGATATTTTGAGTCATTTAAATAAAATATGATAAAAATATAATCATAAATTGCAGAATGCAAAAGTTAAATTATAAATTTTTATTATTACGTTTTAATTAATTGTTTTTAACAAACATTTTAATTAATTATTTTTATTGTCAAATAAGTTCATTATGCCCAATTATCTTTAATGTTCTTTTAAAAAATGCTACAGTTTTCCATTATACATGTATATCGTTTTTCTTTAAATTTTTTTATTGTAATTTCGTTTTTTTGTTAAATTAAATAAATTGTCTAAATTTAGTTATTCTCAAAATATTAATTTTATTAGTTAAATTATTCTAATTAGTTATGTTTTAAATGTTGTTTTAATTTTAATTAGTATATAAAATATTTTTAACTCCCATCCTTCTAGAATAAATAGGGGAGTCCAGTTTTTTAACTCTTATATTCTGTTCAAATTTACAATTAAATTTACTTTCATTAAAAAATTGGGACATGCATATTTTGTTTTAATAAAAAGATTAAATCATATTACTTAGTTTTAAAAGTTAATTTTTAATTGTCAACGTGTCATAATGTTTTATTGGTGTTGAGGTTAAAATCTTTGTTGTGTCGGTGGAACTTGTCCTTCACTATCTACGATAAGTGTTTACTACTTTTCTCTCTTTAAATTATATGTTTAGTTAAAAATAAAATTAATTAAAACTTTAAAAGCTAAAAAAGGAATTTAATTATTAAAAAAATAAAAAAAATAAATCATGCAACACAAGTCATATTCCTAATAATATTAATGAGTAACTAACAAACAAACAATAAATAAACATATGCATGTATAAATATAATAGTCCAATATAAATATTAATAATTATATTATATAAAAAAATAAGAACATGAAATTATAATTAATTTTATTAATATATATTAATAGAACAATAAATAAATGATTTATTAAATAAGTTTTAAACGAATTTATTAATGAACATAAATGAACTGAACAAACTTTATTTGTGTTGGATTATTTAAAATTTTATTTATGTTTATACATTTAATTTAATAAACAAATATAAACGAACAAAAATCGAATTTTTTACGAAAATTTTTATTATTATTTGGAATGAAAAAGGAGGAGAGAGGTTGCGATGCGCATTTAAAGGGTGTACTGAGACATTCTATTATCTATTAACAACACAGCACAGCCCCAACTAAACACTTTTAATTCGGTTAGCTTAGCTGGTTTTGCATTTATGGCCAAAGATTTAAAGCACTTCTCCCATCCCATCCAAACCCTATCTAAATTATTATTTTAATATTAAAATTAACATTTCAATCTTATGAAAAATATTTAATGTTTTTTTAATCCTGTCTGTTGGTATGATAGTTAGGGTGTTTACTACTTCAGGTGTAGCTTGAATTCGAGTCGTGTTGCTGTTAGGACTTTATACTTCTCCTACAATTCACCAAAAAAAATATATTTACATGTTTTTATAGATAAGTGGTAATCAGGTAAGTTCGATTGCATTTAAATCAGTTATTTTATATTCAAAAATTTGAATTTTACAAGTTTAGATCTTTTCAAATTTAATTTAGGTTAGTTTACCTTCAATGTGAATATATATTTGCATATTTTAAAAGTTTACACATTAATATAAATTATTAATTTATTATATTTTAAGGAAGTTTTATATAATATTTTTAATTATGTTTTATTAAAATTAAAATTTGTTATTATTATTGGATAGCATAAAAATGATATAATTTTAATTTTTTAGAGTAGGAGAGGGGTGAACGACTCACCCTTGTATTTCTAGTAGAGTTGCTGCCCCCTTCATGTTATATAAGGGGTTTTGGGCCTCTCTCACATCGGGTCCAATTACGAGTACTTTTTGGACTTTTTTGACCCAATACTCTGTAATATGATCCAACCCGATTCAGTTATTCTATTTCCCAACTTAAACTTTAATATCTATGTATTAAATAATTTTCCCACCCCAATTTTACCTATTAAATTTTTTATAATTTTACCCCCGATAAAATTTTGATGATTTACGCTCGGTAAAATTTCGAGAAATTTTGTTCAATATGTCACAACTCAACATGTTTACTATGACCGAATGATTTATTTGGGCTTCAAAATAGTCAAAAATATAAACTTATTCTTCCATCATCTTTTAAGTAATCCTATGTAAAATTGCAAATTTCTATTTTCATTTTCATTTCCATTTTTTTGGAAACCTACATTCATTTCCAAATGATTCTATTTCTCTATTTCGGAGAAAACCATAATTATTACTGAACGTTTCCCATTTCTTTTTTTTTTCTATTCATTCCGTTAATTTTTATTCAAACACGCAATTCATTTATGGTTTTAACAAGTTAGTGGAAGGATCGATTGGACATATGAAGTTGAGGCTCAAATAATTTATAATTAAGTTATGACTTTTCGCCTATTAATTATAAACTCATTTTGTCATGAAGTCATTCCACTATAGTATTGTGACTGAGCTCTCCCCAACGACATACCATTACAAAAGCAATTACTTAGTGTTTGTTCAATGACCTTGTCATTAGTGTGTTACCCTCATAGGATATCATTGATCTCTTTGAGATAATATCCGTTCTCCCAATATGATCTTATTTTTATCTCATGGTAACCATTAAATATTTTTTCATGAAAAGTCAATTCTATCAAATATTGATCAAGTAATCCATCATAAAGACAGATGACCAGTGGCCACGTTTACTTTTAATCAACCATGTAATGCCAATAAGAGGATATCATTTACCCATATTTTGGGCTATGAATTCCACTATTTTGAGTGACGTTACATACTACAAAAGTCGTACACCCAACACACTGCCTTTCGGTTCCTTATCTATTTGAACCCAGGCTTTTACTTACATCAAAATGTATGAGTCACACATACATAGTCTACCATCCATTCAGGATTTAAGTATGTCACACTATGAACGTCACAATTAAATAAATCCATAAACAAATTCAGGATCTATTCTGCTTGGATCTATTCGATGTTTTGTCAGTACAGTCAGTCACATCTATGTCTCTATCTTCTTAAAGCCATCCGCTCCGATGCCCAAGACAACGCATCTCCCCAATTGGACTTGATAGATGACATATTAGTCTTTCAATTCGTTTGCTCATTTCCAATTAGACTAAGGACATGCTTAGGTTCATCTACTAATACAAGCTGTCTTTTTGTACTACGATCCGACCACGTAATACCTCTTAATATTAGTTAAACATTTAGACAACCAATGAGCAATATTTGCTTCTATTTTAATTTGCGTGCAAAAATCATATGAGAAAAATAATACAAAGTATATTAATTTAATTCATGAACAATTTTATTAATTAATCTGTTCGAAAAAAATTACAAGTGTACTTAGATGAAAATACTACACTTAGGGCACTGGATCCAACAGTCTCCCACTTACCTTCGTGAGGTAGATAAGTCATGTTTTGCATTCCTATACCCCTCCATATGTTTCCTAAAGAGCTCTCTAGCTAGAAAAGTCTTGGTGAAACAAATCCCCAGGGTTTGTTCTTAAATGCGATTTTTGACTACATCCACTATTTCGTCAAACACTATCGTCTCCCTTAATGTGTTTTTATCCTTATGTGGTTTCTTTTAAGATTAGTTATATCCACACTATTATAGTGCCATAGCTTTTTCGTACCTTATATTCGACCTTCCATAGTGAAATTATCAGTGTAACCCTACTTGACACTTATTCACACTATGGACCCGCTGTTTAGGATAAAAGCACAGTCTAATGTTAATTTCCTCGAATCCCAACACGTTTGGAAATCTGAATTAGAATATTCAATAGGAGTGAGATCTCCTCTAGAATATACAAGCATATAATCTCTTGTTTCCTATAAATATTTAAGTATATGCTTAACTGCTTGTCAATGTCTTGGACCTGGATTCGCCTGATATTGACTTACCAACCCTACTACAAAACAGATATATGGACGTGTGCATAGCATAACATACATGAGACTTCCTACTACCAAAGCATAAGGAACATTTCTCATGTTTTCTCTTTCTTTCGCTGTCTTAGGATAGTCCTTTAAAGAGATATGAAATCCCGATACGGAAGGTTGATTTCCCTTCTTCGAATCGGTCATTGCATAACGCTTCAATATCTTATCTATGTATGAAGCTTGAGATAGTGCTATCACTTTTTTTATTTTGATCCCTTAGGATTTGAATACCTAAAACAAAATTAGCTTCTCCCAAGTCCTTTATGCTAAACTATTGGGTTAACCACAGTTTAACCGATGACAATGTCTCTACATCATTTTTTCAATGAGTAGAATGTCATCGACATATAGAACGAGAAAGACCACCTTTCCATCCCTAAACGTTTGTAAACACAAGGTTCATCTATGTTTTGCTCAAATCCAAAAGTTTTGATTGCTTGATCAAATATTTGATTCCATGAGCAGGATGCTTGCTTAAGTCCATATATGGATCTAAGCAGTTTTCAAACTTTATACTCGTTTTCTTTAGCTATATATATTTAGTAGGTTGCATCATGTAGATGCTCTCTTCAAGATATTCGATCAAAAATGCTATCTTGACATCTATTTTCCAGATCTCACAATCGAGAGCTACCGCAATGGATAGTAATATACGGATTGACTTAAGCATGACAACTAGAGAGAAGGTTTCTTCGTAATCGATACCTTATTTCTAAGTATAACTTTTTGCTACAAGTCTAACCTTATAAGTTTCCACTTTTCTATCCATATTTCTTTTCCTTTTGTAGATCTACTTACACCCTATAGGTTTAATTTGGGCTTTTCATAAGTGGTTTTCTTTGGATTGAAATTTTTTTAGTATCGGGATTTTTCAACTGAGAGTTTGTACGTAACTTAAATATCGTTTATTTTCTAACTAGTTAAACTAAAATTTTTCCTATGATTACTTCAGTGATCAATGTAATCTCTGAGATTCGGTCTAAACTTCTAGGCCGGGGTTTGGGTTGTTACATATACCATCCATCATTCTATATCCGAACATCAACCAAAAACACATCATGTAGCATATTATTTTCTCAACCATTAAGTCATTAAGCATATAACCCAAACTACCTAACAAGACAACATCAACAACATGATTGTTACCATCTCAAATATACATATACTTATATACATAGTCTCCAAATGCCAACAAAATGCCAAAATGATCATTATAACCATAAGACTTCCTAGGTATATGCTATACACTTATCAATGTTGACCATATAAGTCTCAAGCTAACAACTAACATATATCATATATTTAATAATCAACCATTCATCAAGTTTTACCAATTCATAATCTACCATGATTCAAGGATAAGCACACTTATATACATAACATATAACTATTCAAAACACAAACAATAATCAAGAACCAAATTACCAACATTCAAGATTAACCAAAAATGAATCTCCTATTACATGCCATAAAACCAAGTTTTAAACAATAGAAATGCTATTGAATCAATACTAGGATAGTGTGAGCTTTTTAACGATCCGCCCGACACATTCTGCAAGTTGAAAATCTATAGGAAAAAGGGGAACAAGGGAGTAAGCATTACAAATGAGTAGTAAGTTCACAGGTATTAAAATCAAGTAGCTTACCTCAAGTTATAATTATACACTACATGCTACTTAGCTTTGTAAAGTTTGTCTATCATGGAAAATCAAATATGAAAAAGGTAAGTTCAACATTTATCATACTATATATTAACTCAATTATATAAAATTTCAATTCACTTAATTCAACATTTTATTATCATTCATAAAATAAACAATCATTTAACCAGTTCACTGTCTTAATCATATCATACCATCTATTTACCTGTAATACATCCCATTTCAAATTTATGCCAAACATTATTTTTCATTTCATAGTTTGAATTCTCAATCAAATTCATATTGAATCATATAAACTTCATTTGCATATCATATCTGTTCATCTTTATACCAAATATAAATATATATATATCAATTTCCAATTTAATGTCAATTACTACTTCATTTCATAATATGAGTTATGAATCATATTCCATCTCAATTTCCAAATTCATGGATTCGTTGAACAAAATCAATCAATGTTCCCAACTCATTCCACAATTTCATTTTCCATTTCACATTTCACTTCCATTTCACATCATTTACCATTTCAAATATCAAATAATCCGTTTTTACTTATTTCCCTATTAACACAAATCGGACTTGAAAGGATACACGAATCCAACCAACACACCAATTTGACACTCAATGCCTCATCGGATAAATTCAAAGCAAATAGTTGTGTCCAACGCTATCAATAAGTTTGACACCCAGTGTCTCATCAGTATAACCGAAGGAAATTGACACCCAGTGCCTCATCGACTCATAGTCAAAGTAACCCTGGATTCTTCTTATCATATGGCATGCCAACTATATTCGACTTTGCTCGAACAGTTAATAGGGTATCCATTTCATATTTCATTATCAACCAATACCTCTATTCATATTTAATTTCATCATGAGTACATTTATCCAACATATGACAACAACAAATCATCTCAATATATGCTCAATTTCACATTATAACATTATATTATACTTTCACATATATAATTATTTTAATTTTCAATTTATCGTATTCAATTTAATCCTCTCACTAGCCTTTTTGTACTGAATAATAAATAATTAAAATTTCAATTAAATATAATTAAAATTATAATTCTAAATGTATAAAAATTTAGCACAAACATACCATATAAACTTACCTGGTCAAGACAACAAAAAAACAACTTTTTAAGGATTAATTAGCAAATTTTGTCATTTCCCCGATTTTCTTCAATTTGGTCCAATTTTCTATCTATTCAATAATTAAATTCAACTTATCAATTCCAAACATCTTATATCATCCTATTATAAGTATATATCGGTTTAATTTTATTATTCTAATGCCCCTAAATATTTACATTTTATTCAATTTAGTCCTTAAAATTGAACTTATCATATCTTCCAAATTTGAACTCAAAATTTTAAACAAGCTTCAATTATTTCTATATAAAATCTCCTATTATCATAATTTACAAAAAAAAATCATATCAATGTCAAGATATTCACAGTTTAGTCCCTAAACTCAAACTAACAAAATTTACTTAACAAATTAATCCTATTTCATTTTTAAGCTTCAAAATCTACCAAAAACATTCTAAAACATCAATGAAATCTTTTTAAATATTTGAAAATTTTAAAAACAAAAGTACATTTTAACTGGACTTAGTTGCAATGATCTCAAAAAAAAAAATGGATAGCTGGAGATAGGAAGAAGTTGGTCAGAACTTCCTAGCTCTAACAATGATGGTTCGGTTGGGGAAGAAGAAAAGAATGAAAATGATGCCTTTTTTTATGATTATTATACCTTAATTTAATTTTAACTCAACTTTTAACACTAAAAATTAACATATAATTCACTAATTTTTAAGCACAAACCGTCCCACTAAATACAAAGTGGTTAAATTTCTAATTAAATTCTTAAACATTCACCTTTTAAAGCGATTTACTTTTATGATTTAGTCATTATACCTTAATTAACTATCAAATCATTAAAATTTTTGGGCTAAACTTTAACCCATTTATACACAACTTCGTAAATATTTACAAGCTCAGTTTATAAAAACGAGGCCCCAATACCTCATTTTTCAAAACCATAGACTTTCGGTACGCACCACTTGTACATTGACTAACTAATCAATTAATAAAATCTATAAAATTAAAATCCACAATAACATCATATTTAACTCGTAAATATTAAATAATAATATTTACAAGCTCACTCGTCAGAATTATAATCTCGAAATTATTTTTTGAACACCATTAAAAAACAAATTATTTCAAAGGAGACATTTAACAATACAAATTATTAAATGAAATGAAATATGACTTAAAAAGTATTGATGATAATTAAAACATGTCATGTCACAAAAAAAATAAGATGGACATGATTAAATAGATGGACATGTCAATATCTTTGTAAAATGAGTGAAAATAACCAAAAAAAAAAAAAAAGAGAAAGATCCCAAACCTACAAAAACTTGAATCCCATATGACTCCATTTCCAAATAATTTAAATTTGAGATGATTGATGAGATGATTGATGATTGTCCCATCATAAATCTCAAATTATATTATAAAAAATATGTAATCAAATCATCTTTAAAAACAAAACTTTTATTTTATTTTTAATAAATTTTAAAAAAGTAACCTATATGGATGTGTAAAATTGTAATCATGATAAACTGTAATATGTGCAATTTCAATCACAACTCATATCAATAATCAAGAATTGATGGTTATTCCATTCTTGATGATTTTTGTGAAAATATTTCCTTCATATTTTTAAATTAGATATTTAAATTATATAAAAGTTATTATTTAAATTTAAGATGTTGCCGAATGAGTTTTAATCTAAAATTATTTAATTTCAAATCAAACTAAAAAATAATACCTAAAATTATTTAAATAAAAAAGTCCAAATATAAAAAAAAAGTATGAAACTTATAAATATCAAAACTTTTAAACTTGATATTATTTGAGATGCTAAATATCTCATTAATTAATTAACTCAAAATTTCTTATTTAGAAAATAAATTAAATTATTTTTAACTTAAGTGAAAATTATGGGTGAGCGTTCGATCGAATCGAGTGAAAAAATTATTTTAAATTTTTTTGTAACTTTTGTTGAGAGAGATCAATTTGCTTATTTTCAAAGGGTATTTACATCAATCTATTATTCGAATTATGAAATTCAACTCAACTTAAACTCGAAACTCGATTCGATTAACTTGAAAACTAAATTTTTTTATTTTTTAAAATTGAATCGAGTTTTGCTCATCTCTAATACAAACTATAATTGCTTTTATTTTAAGCTTTAATTTCTAACATGTGGCATGAAGAAAGAGGTATAAAATTTCTAATTGAGCAACTTGCATAATGAATTTTTTGGCTTTTTAACTTTATTAAAACATTTAATTTTTCACTTTTTTTTAGTTTTTGAATTAATGTTTGTTAATTTTATTAATGTGACATACATGTGGATTGTCACATAGATGACACATCAACATTTAATTAACTTTTTAAAGTTTTAAAAAATTAAAATATTTTCTTATCATTTTTAATGATTTATAATTTTTAAAAATAGATTAAATATTGGCGTGTCATCCACGTGGCAATCTATGTGTACGCAACATTAGAAAAGTTAAAAAATGTTAAATTTTTCATTCATTTTGGGGTGTTTTGATAAAAAAATGTAAGTTTTAAGGCTAAAAATGACAAAATAATAAATGAAGGGCTAAAGTGATTTTTTTTTATAAAGTTGGAGGACCAAATAAATTGTAATGAATTATGACTTATAACTCATAATAATTTTTTAACTTATTAATTAATTTATTGATTATGTCTTTTAATATAATTTATTAATAGTGTATCAAATACAAACTTTATTTTGATAAAATCAATTAACCTCAATAATGTTAAACGCAAAATTCATTCATCACATAACCATAATATGGAACAAATTAATAGAAAAATAAAACTACATAAATATTATTAGAATGTCAAATTTTATATAATATATAATTTTTAACTGACACAAATTTAACACTGTTAATTATATTTGATAATTTTTTGAAATGACACAAAATGAGAAAATGAAAGACTATGATATAAAAAAAATGAAATGACCCAAGAATGATCATAATAACTCAAATTATATTATAAAAATGATAAATGTATAATCAAATAAAATTTAAAAATTAAACATTAATTCTTGTAAAAAGTTGTTGCTATTGATTTTAATAAATTTTAAAATATATAAAAGAAAAATTTTAATCATCAATATGCATGCATATATCAATTTTAATCATGATAGCATTGACGAATATCCCATTTTAAAATGTTGTTGACGATTTTGTTAAAATGGTTTCTTTATATTTTTTAACTAAATATTTAAATTATGTACAAATTGTTGTATAACTTACATAATTATTATCTAAGTAAATAATACTATAATTATATTTATCCTTAATAATTTTTAAAATTATTAATTAATTTACCAATGATATGTTTTAATATGATTTATTATTTTTCATATAATCAATTAGTCGTGATAATATTGGACATTAATATTGGGCGCAGTTGATTGGTGACACTAACTCAATCAAACCTTTAAATATTGTATAGATTAGTTTTTATACCTGTGCAATGCACAGATTGACCCATGTGTATTAATTAAAATATGTTATATTTTTTATTTAAAATATGAAGTAATTATTTATTTAATTTAATATTAAAATAAAAAAATCATCATCATCAATATTATTTTATTTTAATTTAAATAATAATATTAATAAAATTTATAAGTTATTCATTATATATACTGTTAAAATAATTTATTTTAATGTTAAAATTGTTAAAATTTATTCTTTTATAAGTTTATATTTATCTTTGCTCTACTTTAATCCATGGATATTGTAAATTAATAAATCTAATTATATTTTAAAAATATAAATTTAATTTGATAAATATTATTAACATGTGTCTTTTTAAAAAAAAATGATATTTTAAACTTAACAAATTATATTCAATTTTAATATTACAATATTAGAAATTAATTCAATTAAGTAAAATTTTAAAATAAAAAGATAATTTATTTAAAATCAATTTTATATTTAACATATAAAGAAAATAAATTTAAACAAATACCATATTTGAAATGTGAAATGACTATTCATTTTCCTTTTTATATAAAACTTTGTAATATATTAACAAATCAACTTTCACATTTCATTCCCCATTTATATAGATTATTTAAAATATTGTTTATGATTTCACACATTTAATATTTAATTATTTTTTAATTATTACATTTCAATTGCAATAATTAAAGTAAAATAAAATTTCTTACTAAGTTAAATATTATTTAATAAAATTTTAATTCAAATATTATAATGAAAATGTTAAATAATAATTAAAGTATTTTAATAATTACTAAGTTGGTTCATATATATATAAACATATTCCACACTTGATATCTAACCAATGTAGGACTAAACTTTTTATTTTTCTCAACATATGTCACAACTCAGCTATTTCGAGCATATGATATACCATTGTAAAAGTTTAATGGGGTAGAAAATAAAACCATAATTTTATGATTCAAATCTCTACCTTTACTAATCGAGAATATGCCTCAAAGCTTCCAAAAATCTATTTTTTTAAATAAATTTTACATGCATGAAGAATATAAATATCTTAATAAATTTAAAAATTAAATTATTAAACTATTAATCATAAAAAAAATATAAAACCACTAAATTTTATATAATGTGAAAGAATCCCTCTCGTGTATATATATACACACGATAACACAAAATACTTGATCCTAATTTATTTCTTGGCTTACTAGGCATCCATTGGGATGGAGAGATCATTGATGGTTATAGATGTAGATGGAAGGGGTAGGCTTACCAATCTTTTTCTGCCCCACTAACTTCTTTAATATGTTGATGAGTCAGGTCTCCAAATTGATTATCAACCCATAAAAGAAAAAAGTAACACATTTCTTGAGATAATTTTCCTTACATTAATCATAATTAAAAAAAAATCACACATCTTTTTAATTATTTTTTAAAAATATATATTCTAAAAATTATATATTTGCTTATGAAATTTAAAAATTTTGCGAATAATTATTAAATAAAATTTAATGATTATCTAAATTTATTTTAATTATGAATGGGAAGTAAGCACATGACATGTACTAGAAAAGAAAACAGTGACAATATTTCTACCTCTTCATGCTAATTTTGAGGGTTTTTAGAATATTTTACGTATTTAATTTTTTAATTAAATAATGTAGGTTTGTTTACTGTAATTAATTTTTAATTTTTAAATATAATTAAAATATATTAACTTATTTAACAATCTAAATATAATATAAGTTTTTTTTCAAATATAATATTAAAAGATTGATATTTTGTAGATCAATTAATATTTTTAATAATCTTAAAAATTTTCAAATCATAATTTAATCCTTTGTACTATTTTCAACGTAAAATATAATTTTTACTTCATTTACTCATTATTTAAAATAATAACTAATAAAAATTAATAAAATATATTAATATTTGATAATTCAAATATAGTACTAATAAAAAATTCATATTATTAAAACATTTGTACAAACAATAAATAATTAATATATTGTAAAATAAACTCTTGGATGTTCAATTTTTTTAATCTTTTTCTTAATAATTAATAAATTAACTATCATAATTTGTAAATAATATATATAACTAATACATAGCAAAAAATAATATCAAGTAAATTTTTAAAATGATTGTAATTTTAATTTTTTTAGTGATAATTAAGATACTCAAAGTTTTATTTAAATAATAATTATATTTTACATTAATAAACTCAATTTTAAAAAATAAAATAAAATCAACACAAGTTTTTTATGTCAAATTTGGCACTAATAATTATAAATTGAATTATAATTATGATTATAATTATCATTTTTTTTTCTATATTTTATGCTTAGAGTTCTATCCCTATGATAATTCTATCTTAAAATTAGCACAACTTCTTTAACTAATAATTCTAAGTCAACTTATAGTTATTTTTAAAATTAATTTAGTAATATGATGGAAAATAAAACATATTCTCATTAGTTAAAAAAAATTAAACTCCTACTTAAATATATTATAGATTAAAGATTATAAATTATAGGGATAATGTAACACCCCAAACCTGGCCAAAAAGTTATGATCGAATTTGGAGAAAACTATATCGACTTGTTTTGGAAAGCCTTTCTTAATAAGTATTTAGCAAATATGAATATGGCAACAACCATTGAAAACTATTTGTTTGTTTACAGAAAACAGTTAGGAAATTACTTAATTTGCAACAAAAAATCTTTTTGGAGTTTTATTTTTGAATACCAAAATTCATTTTGTCGACTTAAGTAATTTTACAATTTCATGTTTAAAAATATTAGTTACCGACGAATTAACAAAAATCCAAAACGAGTTCAAAAACAGGTTACAGATTTCAGACCCAAAAGTTCAAAACAAATAATAACAAAAATCACCAAATTTACATTAATGGCGAAAACAATTCGAGCTCCCACACGCCGTCTGATCTTAAGTCGGAGGATTTCCTGAAAGTTGCAAACAAAACAAAAAAAGGTGAGCTATAAAGCTTAGTGTATAACTAAACTCAACCAGAGATTATACCAAACACAATATACCAATCAGAGTATCACAAAGAACTTCATAATGATCACTTAAGCAGAACGAAGAATGGATGGTAAGAGAATTTCATAATAATCACATATACAGAACGGAGAATGCATGACTATGCTAATGTAGTATTTTTCAGAAAATCAAAATGCAGATTTTTCAAAAAAAATCCTACCCAACTCCGCTACACACTAGAATAGAGTTCCCCAGAACTCATCCAGCCAAATCACACCAATAGATATTTATGGACAGTGCCACTAGAATTGCAGTTAGAACTGCTAGGTTAGGTATATGTGGTCAAGCCACTATGTTGCAGACAAACTGCCAAAAAGAATCGTGGATAAACCACCAGATAGTGCATGTAATTAAATTGTCGGAAACTTTTTCCTTTCATATCAACCCAAACCCCATAAATGTGTCATGACATGCATATACAGAATCAGAATGATAAGCATGTAGAATATGTCGTCTTACAATAACAGAAATAGAAGCATGGGAATCCACGCTTTGCAGAATAGATTTGTCAAATATCAAAGAATCATATCAGATTTTCCATGAAGTCACATGCATGATTATATATCAGAATCAGCATCAAACAAATCAACATATTTGGGTATCACACATTATCATTCAACGAAGTGTCACAACAACACACCATCAAAATTAATAGAACACGGATCAGACCTGAATAAATCACATACCTTAAACATATCCCAAACAACAACGCATTATACGCTAACAGGTCATACTTACTTAGCCTATATCATATTAGACATACGAACAGATAACAAATCATCAGATATAGAGATTTATAGCTTAATTCGGAACATACAGATCTTATGGAAGGCCTACGTTCGGTTCAAATAATGTTTACGGCCCTAGAGAAAAATCTGATTTTTGGCTCACACGCCCGTGTGGATTCACACGGCTTACATGGCTGGCCCGTGTGGTCCACATGGCTTGGACACACGCTCATGTCTCTGACCCGTGTGACTCAAATTCCAAACCAGTGAGTTACACAGCCTGGACACACGTCCGTGCCTCTAGCTCGTTTGACTCAAATTTTAAAACAGTGAGTTACACGGCTTGGACACACACCCATATCTCTAGCCCGTGTGAATCTAATTCCAAAATAGTTTGTTACACGGCCTGCCACACGACCTAGCAAACAGCCTTATGGCATCGACAACTATGGTTTTTGACTTTTGCCGTTCGCAGAATTTTGAGTTTTCGTTACATACTTGATATGATTTTGATGTAGAAGCAACAGAGAGGATTCTGGAACTAAAAAACTAGCATTCAAACTCGAAACTACATCGAAAAACTTTGACGCAAAACCCCAAATTAGACTACACACTTATTGATAACCGAACCGCAATTACGTGGATCTTAAGTCATTGGGGGAAATTGTTACTCTCGAGAACTTCGCCTAACAAAGACTTATGCAAGTCAGAATCTATTCCAAACGAAAAGAATATAACTCCGTTCATCAACAACTCAAACACCGAAAACTTGACAAAGAACACTTACACAACCTCGTTGAAGAATTCAAGTAACAAATACGAAAGGATCCAGATAGTAAATTACTAAGGTTAAAGGGAATAAGCCATTTGAATTGGAGGAAAGCAAAAAGAAAATGTAGAACAAAAAAAAAAGAAAGAAAGGGGAAACAAAGTTAGGGAACGTGGGAGGTTTTCGAGAAATAAATAAAAATATAATTTAATTAAAAATAAAACTAATTTATAAAAACATCTCAAAAGTATTTCCTTATTGCTTTCACAAAGATTCAAACATAAGACTGAAAGGGTATACAAAAGCTTAACCACTGAACCACTAGGCTCATTGTTGACATTAACTGACCGAAGATATTATTTATGCTAGGCGATCAGGGATAAAGGTTAAGACAAAATAACAAAAATTCAAAGGAATGATTCGAATCCGAAGCCTCACACACACAAGCACGTCACTTAACCACAAAATTAGATCACTCACATTCCTCAACCACTGAACCAGACTAATTCATTTTGCAAAATTTTTAAAATCTTAACTCAAAATCAAGAGCTAACCACCCTTGGTTTCACGAACTCAATTTCTTGTAACCCGGTTTTTGAGATGTTACAGATAAGTCTCAAAACTATACATGAATTACGGTTTAATGTGAAATTGTATACATAAACTTTGATTTTGTGCAATTTTATATATGAAAATTTGATTTGATCCAATTCTTGTAAATTATTAACACAATTATTGATATAACATCATTTTGCATACATCAATAATTATATTTATCCAATATAGAAATAAATTGATGTATTTATTTCTTTAAATGTGCGTAATTAAATCAAAATTAAAATTTTAAGTATACATTTGAACTACAATTAAAATTTCAGGTATCAAAATTAATGTTTAATTTGAAGATTATAAAATTGTATAAATATGTTTTAGTATTTTAATATATTTAAAGTCATAAAATTGACATTCAATGTCCAACTTGAAGGATTTAAATCTAATCACAGGCATCATCACAGACGTCTCTAATTATATTTGACTTTTAAAACTTCTTAAAATAATCTAAACCTTAATACTTATATTGAATCGTATAAGCAAAGTGGAATTCAAAAAAAAAAGATGAATTAATAATGGAAATGGGGTCAGCTATGACGCCTAAAAGCCTAACATATTATGGGAGTTTGGTTTGGAAAATAAGACATTTATGAACCCACAAAACTTGAAGCTTAAGAAAGATTTATGGAAAAAATCTTAAAATTATGTATACATTTAAAGAAATAAACATATCAATCTATTTTTGTATTGGATAAATATATAAATACAAAATAATGCTATATTAATAATTGTGCTAATAATTTACAAGAATTGGATCAAATCAAAATTCCATGTATACAATTGCACATTAAACCATGGTTCACGCATAGTTTTAGTATTTTTGAAATATAATTGATAACATTTTCTTATATTATGTTTTAATTAAGAGGAAGAGAATTTGAAGGAATAAATTGTTATAATATGTAGATATATAATTTTAATATATAAGATTTTTACTCATTAATAAATAAATATTATTAAATTAGTTTGCTAGTTCATTATAATTTTTATGAATGATGTAAAATATAATTTAAATCATATTATTTTATAAAAATATTAAAAATAATAATGTATATTATTATGAAAGATGCAAAATAGATACTTAAATATAATATAAAAGGATATAAATATTTTTTTATAAATAAATACTTGAATAAGTGACGTAATACTATTTAATAATTCTACACTGTTCTAATATAGTTTTTTTTCAATGAATTGTTAGGCAGGGCATCACGGGAAAATTACATTTAAACTTCATATAAAATTTCAAATATATATTTATTGATGTTTTAGAGAAAAATAGATTTTCATTGATTGTTTTAGGGTTTAAGATTTTTAAAATTTTATATATATTTTTTTATTTTTAATAATGTTTTTAAAATTTAATAGTATTTATAAGAAATTAAACTACATAGAAATATTTTTTAAATTAAATGAATAATTAAGTAATATTTAATTTAATTTTAAAATTTTTTAGCAGTATTTGTTTAATTTTTAATTTTTTTATAAATTTTTAAAAAAATTAAATAAAGTTTTTAAACATTTTCATATTTTATTTTTTAGAATTATGAAATCTTATAAAATCTAATATTTCATTATGATATGTTTAAACACTATAAATTTTTAATTAACTAATTAAATAATATTTATTTTTTAAAATTTTCTTTCCTTGTTAACTTTTTAGTAGTATTTGAAAATTTTTAAAATTTGTATAATTTAATGATATATCCATAACAATAGTTTTGAATTGGCATAATAATTTATTTGGCCCTTCGACTTTACAATAAAGGTCATATTAGTCCTCCATTTAATTTTTTGTCTTTTTTAGTCCTTAAACTTTTTTTTGTCAAATCATCCCAAAATTGATGGAAAAGTTAATGTTTTTTAACTTTACTCATGTGGCATACACATGAATTGCCACGTGGATGACACATCGGCATTTAATTCGTTTTTCTAAAATTTTAAAAAATTCAAAGAAATTAAAATTTTAAAAATATTTTAAAAATAATTTTTAAATAATTTTTTAATATTAAAAAATTATTTGAATGCTAACATGACATCTATGTGGCAATCCACGTGTATGCCACGTCAGTAAAGTTAACAAATGTTAATTTTTTTCATCCACTTTAGGGCGATTTGACAAAAAAATACAAATTTAATGACTAAAAGAGGCGAAAAATTAAATGAAGAGCTAAAATGAGTTTTTTTATAAAGTTGGAGGGGCAAAAAAGTCATTATACCTTTTAAATTTTAGGGAGTTTTTTTAAAGGATAAATTATTTTTATTTAAAATTGTAATGATATATCTATGATTTGATTTTATTAAAAACAATTAAATGGATAATTAAAAACTAAAAAAATAAATTTGGAAAATGAGAGCATCATATGTTGATAAATTCAGTTTACTATATAAATATAAATTATATATAAGATTCCCTTGGTTTTATTAATTTTAAAAATAAATTATTAATCCATTACTTAAAATGTGTTGACTTTGATTAATCTCCCTTCCTAAATTTAATGAAAAAATATAAATATTTTTTTCTAAAAACATATTACTTTTTGCTATGGAAATTTGAATATATTTTTTGCTACACACCACAATGGGAGTTCTCCTAAACTCCAACCACCAACACATTGGAATATGGATTAACTACCAATGGGTTGCAGTTTAACTACCAATGGCTGTGAACACACAACAAAACTCCATAGATGGAATCTGCCTTTAGTTGTGGATACATAACAAAATAATACAGGTAAAATCTGTCATTGGCTGTGGATGCACAACATGTTTGCAGATAATAGTTGCTGAAGGGTTGTGTATGCACAACAAAACGCCTCAGATGGAATCTGCCTATGGCTGTGGGTATACAACAAGACCGTCGCAAATGGAATCTGCCTATGGCTATGGATGCATAACAAAATAATTGCTGATAAACTGCCAATACTTCTTTCGTTCATAACTTCCCACCCCATGCAATGCAATATGGTATATTCAAAACAGATCAGTACAATAGCATTTATTATGCTTTTAACAGAACAATGCAGTAGGAATATGCTCATAACAATTTGATTCAGTAGTAATTAATATGTTTGTGGCAAATCAACTTAGTAGCAAAAGTCATGTTTTTTTATGTGTTCAATTTAACGGTAACATAAAACATACTAAACGTACAATCACAAATATAGATACAATAGACATATGTATTGTCCACAATTCATGCAAATATATATAAGTATCATATTAATTCAGTCAATCAAATCATGGATTCTAGCATAATTTATATTATCAGGGGCTTAATTGAATGGAATAAAACACAAAGAATAGTTTGGACCATTCAGGGACTAAACTGATGAAATCATAAAATTTCTAGGCAAAAACTATAAAATATGGGAAATAGGAGACACATTGTAACACCCCTTACCCGTATTCAACACCGGAATAGGGTATAAGGCATTACCAGAATACATACACTTATAAACGTATTGAACCGAGTTATAAAATTTCATCCAAATTAAAAATTTCAAATTATTAACATACTTTTATAATTCTTCACAATATTTATAATGCAACATTTCCTGCCAACCACAATTTCAAATAATGAATTTACTCAATCGAGCTCAATATCAGATGTCAACTTATATTCCAACATTTAGCTTCAATTTCACTACAAATACTTGACAAATTAAGGATCGTCTTACGGATTTGAGTACATCATTTGCCCAGTGCCAAGATTTGCTTGAGTCTTTTATAATGCTATAACTTAGTATGGTTTTCTTTACTGAAACACCATATCTACTTTTCACAACTCAGTATGGTTTTCTTCATTGAAATACCATACCTACTTTTCACAACTCAGTATGGTTTTCCTCATTGAAACACCATACCTACTTTTCACATCTCAGTATGGTTTTCTTTACTGAAACACCATACCTACTTTTCACAACTCAGTATGGTTTTGTTCATTGAAATATCATACCTACTTTTCACAACTCAGTATGATTTTCTTCATTGAAATACTATACCTACTTTTCACAACTCAGTATGGTTTTCTTCATTGAAATACCATACCTACTTTTCACAACTCAGTATGGTTTTCTTCATTGAAACACCATACCTACTTTTCACACTTTGCCATGGATCCACCATGGACTTATTCGTCAATTCATCACTGGCTATTGAATGCACGTACTCAATCCTGCGTATTCCGTAATTTGAACTAACAATCTCATTTTCTTCTCATTTTTACCATAATCATTATTCAACAACAATATACGAATTGTTACATTATATCATCCCCACATTAATAATTAATCATAAAAATTCAGCCGTATGAACTTACTATTTCATTACCTTTCCACACCCGTTTTCTATGCACATCACACAAGATATAAACATATCATTCAACCATAGTCGCAAGCTAGTGTATTTAAACATAACTCTTTTTGGAACTAACCACATGATAAATCATTTCAATACATAACTTATAAATTTAACGTGGCATAATTCAACCACTACTTGGCCAAAGCCTAAGCATGTATACCAAATATGATAACCAAATACACATATAGCATAAGCATTATAAGAATGGATGTACACAACATTTATTAATGTACCACACTTACCAACATATGTTAATTCATAAACCATTCATGACATTACTTCCTGCCCAATCATATACCAAATATACTGTTCACACATACTATGAAACTCTAATTTCACACATGAGCTTAAACCATGTCCAATAATGCACAAATATAATCATCATTTCTATTTCATCATTTATCAATTATAATCGAGCATATGACCAATTATACACAAATCATTCATATATTTTCCAATTTTCCTCCTCCTCCTCTCTATTCCACACCCTTAATGTATATAACACACTTAAACAACATTAACTATAATTTTACTATTCACTCACATGTATATTCAAAGCTGTTTATCCGAGTCAGAGTCACAAAATTATTTTTATCTAGAGCTACAGAGTTCCAAATTAAGATCAGTTAATTTTTCCTGAAACTAGACTCACATATCTTCTTACCATAAAATTTTAAGAATTTTTGGTTCAGCCAAATAGTACAGTTTATTCTTTAAAGTTCCCCTATTTTGTTGTCTGACAGTTCCGACCACTCTTCAGTAAAAATAAATTATCTAATTGTACAGAATTTGGATGATGTTTTTGTTTATTTTTTATGAAAATAGACTCATCAAGGATTCTAAGAATATAAATTATAACTCATAATTATTTTTATTAAATTTTTTATGATTTTTCAAAGTCAGAACAGGGAAACCCAAAATCATTCTGACATTGTCTCACAAAACTTATTATATCTTATGATTTACAATTCTATTGCTTGCACTGTTTCTTCTATGAGAAACTAGACTCAATAAGCTTTAATTTCATATTTTATTCACCGTCTAATTCAATTCCCATAATTTTTGGTGATTTTTCAAAATTATACTACTACTGCTGTCCAAAACTGCTTTAGTGCAAAATGTTGATTTTTCATTTTGCCCCAAATTTCACAGTTTATGCAATTCGGTCCTTTCTCAATTAACCCCTCAATTAATCTAATTCTCTCAATTAATACTTTACCTAGACATTATAAGTTATTTCACAACTATTGAAGTTCAGAATTTCTACATATAACTCTAACTTCAAACTCTTTTACTATTAGGTCCCAAACATTCACTTTTTATTCAATTCTTTCAATAAAACCAGCATATAACAATTTAGAGCTCTAATTCCATGCTAAATCATCATATACTTCCAGCATGTATTCATAGCAACTTTCAAATTCTTTCATAGAATCAAAAACTAATGAATACAACAAGTGGGTCTAGTTGTAAAAGTCACAAAAATACAAAAAATTCAAGAAATAATCAAGAATTGAACTTACCTGCAGTAAAAATATGAAAAACCAGCTTAAGGAAACCCTTATATGGTGTTTTAGCTGATGAGAATGCAGAAAAATGAAGAGAAATCTAGATAATTCAACTTTGGTCCTAACTTTATTAAGTAAATTTTGCAATATTCCAAATTTGCCCTTAATTCTCCCAACTTTGTTGCTGATTTCATGCCTTTTCCGTCCAGCCCAAATATAATTTGGGTCTATTTGCCTTTTAAGCCCTCTTCCTTTTATCATTTAAGCTATTTAATCATTTTCCAAAATTTTGCATTTGTTACAATTTAGTCCTTTTGTTCAATTAATTATTGGAACTTTAAAATTTCTTAACGAAAATTTAATACTAACTTTTTAACACTCCATAAATATTTATAAAAATATTTATGGCTCGATTTAAAATCTCTGAGGTCTCGATACCTCATTTTCGATTCTAATTATTTTAATATTTATTTCTAGTGCACTATTCACTATTTCAAAAATTTTCTTAACTTCACATTTAACTTATACTCACTAATTTAATAATATTTTCTACCCATTTGTCAAATTTAATGCTCTCAAATCACCGTTCCGACACATCTGAAAATTCAGGCCATTACATTTTTTTTTCCTCGTCGAATTTGTGATCCCAAAACTACTGTTCCGACTAGACCCAAAATCAGGCTGTTACATACATGGCTGTGTGACCGAATCATGTGGGATGCTATGGGTCGTGTAAAGGGGTTACACGGCCGTGTGGCTAGGCCGTGTAACAATTTGTGGTCGTGTGGAATTTTCAAAATCAACCTATAAGGGAGACACAATCGTATGGTAGGCCGTGTGGAAAGTCTTAGGTCGTGTGAGATGCGAACTATCCTAGCTTTTAGGGGAACATGGCCGTGTGAGGGGTAATGTGGTTCACACACCTGTGCGGTAGATTGTGTGGCCCTATCTTAGGCACGATTTTTCCCTATTCACTTGTAAGAGAACACACTCCTTTCACCGGGAGTCTGATTGATGTTCCTTGCAATCAAATCAGATTCGACGCACCTAAGTTAGGTCCTGCAAATGACATATTTGCATGAATTAACATTGGGTACAAAGATTTAACAAGATTAACGAAGGTTTTGGCAAGATTCGAAAAAGATCATTTAATCGATGGCAAGATTAGCGTGGATAGAAATTCTACAAAAATTCAAGATTAAACACCGTAATTGAGATGTACTTATCGATTCTTTGGCAAAGATTAAAAATGTTATTTGACGATGCCGTTAAGAAATCAAGAACGAGGTTGATCTGATATGAGAAAGAAAATATTCAATTGTAAAAGATGAAAAGTATGATATAAAGGAAGTGAAAGAAAACAAAAATAGAATAAATAGAAAGATGAAGAGCAAATTCTATTAGGATTTGAAAATGAGCAAATTGAAATTCTAATTAGGAAAAAGAAGATAAAAAGAAGGTGAAATTCTAATTCTATTGGAATTTTGAGGATGGGTAAGATATGAATTCTAATTAAGAAAGAATTGGGTCAATTCCTAGGGTTTGGAAATCTTAGGGATGTCACATGCAATTTTCCTAATATTCTGTCGAAATTTGAAATTTAAAATGGGAAGGGAAAATAGTATATATTTTGTGTTCCCCGAAGGGAATGAGTGGGGTTGAACTTGGGTAAGCAAGGGGGAAGTATGTGTTAACCATTAGGCCTAATGCCTATTTCTTGTTTAGTTTTGACGCTTAATTGTACATATTGTTTATTTTCAGGAGACTTGCCGAATTTTCAAAATAAAAGGGAAATAAAGTGGTTTGGACCTAGGTTGTTAAGGAGGATGACGCCGTAACCATTGAGCCTTTCCTCATTTCTTTTTTTTTTTATTTTTTACGCTTAATCATATACATTTATTTCGGGGTGTGACTTTTTTCCTAATTCGTCGAAAATAATAAAATAGGAGGAGGAGACTCAACTTACAGATTATTTATTAGCTTAAATATTTACTTATTTTTTATTAACTCATTTAACTTTATAGTTCTTAGCACATTCCATCTTAGTTTATATATAACAATTAATACTCATAGTCAAGTCTCAATATTAATATTTTAATTCATTTCACCCTTAGTGAACACTAATAAAATGACTTAGATACACAGAAACCATCAAACCTAATATTCATTTCTTATTTAACACACAACATAAGTAATATTCGTAATTTAACAATTAAATCATATGTATAGGATAAAACAAATTAATAAGTGAAATAATTGAAATAAAATACTAGAACTGATAAGTAAAACTCATTTCAATTTTTAAGGCAAAGTTTAAGGACTAAATCATAATTTTAGTAAAATATTTTAGTAAAACATTTTTGTAAAATCAAGAGTAAAATTATGGAATTATCCAAATAAAACTTAGTAATGCAAAATTTCAAGTCATTTCATAGCATTTTGGGACTCCAATTGCATAGCATAAGAATCAAAACTCAATTGGAAAGATAACAAATCACGCCTAACCTATATATGACATATTGGCAACTATACAAACTATTTCGTGTTTTTATGCCAAATTTTCTATTCTAACATATCGTATATCATACATAGATCATACAAATTATGCTTAGTTGCACTAAAACATACGTTAACACACTTTAACACTCTAATCAGTTAGCTATACTAGCATGTAAACCTAAAGTCACAATTTCATATTACTCAACATGTCCAGTTTGCATATTATACATTTCTAAGTGCATTATAGGTTCATACTTGACCATTTGGTCATTTTAAGTTTGTCTCACTGTTCAGCAAGTCATTCAAGCATCTATAACAATAATTTACTAAGCACGTGCATATCATCCATCATGTAGCCAAAACTTTAACAATCATGCGTATTCAAGCTTAAATCCAACCAATCAATCAACTACAAACCCCAATTCTTCTAACTATATTTTTGGGATGTGACAAAATTTATCAAACAAGTAATAGTTTCTTGTAGCATTACTATTTTTAAATGAAAAATAGGAATTACATTTTTATTTAGTATTTAATTTCTCTATTACTAATAAGCATTGTGCAACACCCTCACCCGACCCGATCACCGAATCTGGGTGTAAAGTGCCACAAATGGATCGGTTTGGATTAAATTCCATATTTGAATCTTAATAATTTAAAGACAGACTTTATTGAAAAACAAACATGTCTTACAAAAGAAACCTTAAATTTGAAACAAAGGTTTACTATCTCTAATCTCAACTCCAAGGAAACCATGTAACTACAATATATTCAACCCCGAGGCGAAGCCTCTAAAGGTACCCTTCCTATGTGTATGATATTTTACTGACGATGATCCTTAATTTTGAAAGAACTTAGTGAGTTTTTTACCATACTACACAAAATAGCCCCAAACTTGTAGGGGTAATAAAAAGAGGAACTAAACACATTTAACTCCCTGATTGTCTTGGGACAATTCCCTTCAATACGGGTTGGTGATCTTTGATTCATTTCCCAAACTCATCCATAAGCGGATAAGTCACTGGGCGATCTTCCCCTAGCTGACCCTATAGCCATTCAACAAGTTTTGATAGTTCTTCAAGTGTCTTGCCATAACCGCAGACTCTGTCCGTTCCTTATGTACATTTTTTTCTTTATATGATTTCCTTCCTAGACATACTTCTACTCATATTTTTTAAATCCTTAATCACATTATTGGGTATTCAGTTACCAACATAGATTTCCTTTTCCACCTTTCATAACTTTCCCCCCGTGCATATGCAAATCAATCAGATCTTATAATTTGATCATTCAGTGATCGTTCAACTATTCATCTTGTAGCAGAAACATATCAATGAGCAAAACATTTACATAGCATGTATATCATTTAATATGTACATATAATCATTCACAGCTCAAACAATCATTCCTAAGCCATCATATTCTATTGGCAAACATGATATCACTCACGAATTTATGTTAGCAATCATAATTATGTAAATCATAACAAATATTCATCCATGTGTTTAGTCTTTCTATTTCTAATCTTGGACCTAATTGCATGATCTAGTTCTCTAGATGCATAAAATAAGTAAATATAAGGCAAAACTAAAAATTTTAAGTTTCAAGGGCCACACGGTTGTGTGTCCAGCTTGTGTGCAATGCGAAGGGGTGCAGGTGCAAGTGCCACACGACCTTGTGTCTAGGTCGTGTGTGAGGCCCTAGGCCTTATGCGATAGTTCCACATAGTCACGCGTTTGGCCGTGTGTGGGGTTCTAACTTGTGTGCGCACGAAGGGGGAAGGGTGCAAGAGATACACGACCGTGTGCGAAGCACGAATATAAGGGGAAAACATGGGACATAGTCGTGTGGGGGATTATGTAACCCACATTGGTGGGCTACACGCCCATGTGGTAGACCATGTGTACCTGGACAGTTTCAAATTTTGACCCGATATTTTATAAAAAGTCACCCACCTTATTTTTCTGGGATCTCAAGTAACCACCCCTCGTTCAAGCTTGATCCAATCACCTACAAGGGTCTTTCATTTGACCAAATGCGACGATTATTGATGGGTTTTCAAGATTTGAGGGGTTTTCAACAAAAAAAAACATTAAAGATTTTGTAACGAGTTAATTAATATATTAAATCTCATTGTCACCTAAAACTAAAATGTCGTAATTGGCAGGGAACAGAATACTTATTGATTTTGATAGGAATTTGACGAGTAACCAACGTAAGATCCAATGATTTTGATGAAGATGAAGGATTAGGGCTTGATTGCAAAGATTCAAGAATTCAAAAATATTTCCAGGTTTGAGAATAAGATTGTAACAAAGGGTTTTCTTGAGATTATGTAAAGGTGAGAGTAGAGGTAGGGTTTTTATTTGCTAAAATAACAAATAGGAATTTTAATTGAATTAAGAAAGGACTTTTAGAGAATTGGGATGAGTTTAAAATGCAATCTATGAGGCTCAATCCTTGGTGCTCTACACTTTCTACCAAGCTTCTAACCTCTAAGCTAGGATTTTGTTCTTTTTAATTTTTAAAAATCTAACCTTATATTGTTTGGGATGTTACAGGTAATAACAAGTTGACATGACATTATATATAGGATAATATGTTTGGCACATTTGATTTTGGAAACAACAGAGCTTAACTTAATTAATTTAACAATTATCATTTGGCAATGACTGAAAATTTAAAATCTAAAAAGTATAATGACTAAAAATAACCAAATTAAAGTATAAATATTAAATCCACAACTTTTACTAAATACAAAGACTAATTTAACCTAAATAATTAATTATAAACAACACCCACTCATAATTTTCATACTCACCCTTTCTAAATATTATTTCAAACTAAAAGAAAAACTATTCACCTAGTTTGAAACTTAATAATTTTTTTAAAATATCCTAATTTTATTTAAGGATATATTTTTCACTAAGAGTGATAAATTTTAGCAATATTTATCTCCACTAATTAAAAATTCAACCTTAAATTTTCAAACATAAAACATCTATAATATATATAAAAGCACGAGTTTAGGAAAATTTTTGAACTGACAAGAATATCTTTTATTTTCCATCATAATAGTAAATTCACATTTAAAAATAAATATAATATTTAATTTAAATTTTTTAGTTAAAAAAGTTGAAATAAAATAGAAATTTTGATAATTACACATTTAAAAACAATTACATTTTAAATTACAATTATTAGTTAAAAAATTGTGCTAATTTTTAAAATAAAGTTATAAGTTGTGACAATTGTAATTATAATTTACAATTATTGTTAGGGATCGACCCAATTAAGCAACAAGTAACAAAAATAGCGGAATAAATTGAGAAATTGAACACACAAATTTAACGTGGAAAAATCCCTCCAAAGAGGATAAAAAACCACGGGCAAAGATAATTTTACTATAATGGCAAAGAACGAAGAGTACAAAAGATGGAGATAAAATTAAACCCCAAAAACCCGAAAACAAAGAACCCTCAAAACGTAAACACAAAATTCTCTAAATGTGTTATGAGTTCTAATCTCTAATAGGTGTGTTTTTTTAAGATTGTAAAAGAGCCTATTTATAGGCTAAATTCATATGTCAAATAATAATAAAATAATCTAAACTAATCAGTGTTTGATTGAAACAAATAAACAGAGTTTAACTAGAATATTATTTTTCAAATTTGACTGAAAATAGGAGTCATACTTAACAATTATTAATTTAAAAAATTGTGCTAATTTTATTGATATAAAATAGAGTTATTATTTAAATAGAAATCTAAATATCTTAATTATTACTTAATTAATATTTGAATTAATTATGTTGATCGATTATTATTTTAAATTATGTTACTTTGCATTAATTATATAAAGTAAAATTATATTGTATATTGAATATGTTTTGAAAATTATAAATCTGAAAAACTAACACATGAAGAGGGGTTGAGTCTTTCTTCTTTTAATGGTAAATTGCTCCATCAAAATTTTTTATTTTTATTTTTTCTTTTTCCAGTTTTTAATTTATAAATTTCTTTATTTATGAATGGCCAAATTCCATTCCAACTTAAAGTCAACAAAAAGTTGATGTTTGAATTATACTGTCTTTTTTTCATTACGATATTTGATTTTTTTTCCAGATATTTGTTTTTTCTCCGTATTAATTTCGTATTTTTGATATTATTTTTTATTTGCAGCGCTATCAAAGAATTAAATTGTGAGAGTGGTTAAGATTATTCGTTTGACAATAATTAATTGTCGAATTGAGGTTGCTCCTATTTCTCTAACTACGAATTTAAATTTCGGGGTGTAGAATTTTTTGGTGGATTCGACACCTATTAACATTTTTTTGAATAGAATTTTTATTGGTTTGAACTACACAAATGAATATATTAATTATTAATGATAGATATTATTTAATTAGTACTATAATTATGCACAAATTATTATATTTTTTGTCACACATTTATTTAATTTATTATACATATTATACTAAAATTATTTTAATTTATAATTTTACTTTTTTCTAATTTTCTAATTACTATTATAATTTTATAAATCTCCAATTTACAACAATAAATTATTGTTTATTATTATAGTTTTATAAATTATTGTCGGTATAGTGTACAAAGAGTTGTTCTTATAAGATAGGTACATATGAAACATTTATTTTATAACTGAAAATAATACTATTATTTAATATATTACTAACATCATTATTTATTCAAAAAAAATAAGGTTGAAGAATTAAAAGTATAAATCTACAAATTTCAAAAAAAAAAAACATTGAATATATATTTTTTAATATAGTACAATTACTTAATTATAATTAAAAGGTCTTAATTTTTTTAATATTATGTATTAATTATTTTTATAATAAATATAAAATATAAATACATAATTTTTTTTAAGAAAATAAACATAATAGGCTAATTATATAATGACTCTTTAGGTAAAGCTGCCACTGGTTTGATTAGTAGAAGAAAGTGCAAGCACTTCTGCAAATAACTTCAGCCCAAAGCTTGTATCAAATGTCATTTTAGTTAGGCAGTCAATAACTTTATTAAAGTCTATTGGAGAGTGTTGTATGGTCTAAGGTCCAATGTTCTTCAGAAGAAGATGAATATCTTTAACAAGGGCAGAGTTCAAACCAGTCAATGAAGGATCCTGAATGGCATTGACCGCTTCCAAGCTATCTGCTTGAATCTTCATACCCGCATAATGCATATCTTGAATGATGGTCAATCCGTCAAGAATATCCCACAATTCAGCATCAAAGACCGAGCACTTGCCCAAAAATCTATTATATCCTATAATCCACTCCTCATTTCCATTTCTTATGACTCCCCCGCTACACACATATATATATTTACGTGTAATGTATGTGATATCAGAAATTAATCACTATAAAAGAGATTAATCGGAATGTCATTAAATCAAATATTCATTATTATGTTATTTTATATTCAATAAAGCATGTTAGGAATTTTAATATATTATTAAAAATAAAATATTCAAACAAAATATCTATTAACAGAATTATTTATATTATTATAATAAAATGATAAATTTTTGCAAATTAGAAATCATTTCCACCCAATTTTCCATTCTAATTATAATTAATTCTTGTACCACCCTAACGTCCCCTTTGCCGGTTTGTCCAATCATTTTGGAAATGGGAAGAAAATTTCGGAAATTTCCTTCTTGAATTTACTATATTATCCTTCTACAATATTGCATTTCTTGCTTTATTTTTTTGTTATCTAATTTATATATTCATGTTTAATTTGAATATTATTTTTTAGAATAATTTAAGTGAAATTTGAATAAAGAATTCCAACTTACTTCCTCTGCTTGCTAGTTGCCATTAAGTCAGAGTTTGCTTAGCTTAATAATACTTGTTAAATTATTATTTATAATTTATTAAAAATATTACATTTAAATACAAAATTAATTATAATAACTTTTCACTACTCTCAAATTTTTTTGCTAGATCATTATTTTCAATTTATTAAATTAAAATATTTTTATTAATTAATAATTATGTTTTAAAAAAGCCCGGTTAACCAAATTTTTTCTTCAAAATTCAATCAATTGTTTTTAAAAGATAAAGGGTAAATTAGTAAATTAACACGTAGAGACCATGAATACATGTTCTGTCCACAAACTGCATTTAACATATCTTGAACACAAAAACTCAAAAGAAAACAAATGCTAGAAAAGAAAATCATTGTAAATTTAAAAGCACGTTGATTTTCCCTTACACTGTAAATTTAGTAAAACACCCCTTTTTTCCCCTCAAAATCTTAATTGAAAATCCAAAAATTTTAAAAAACAATAAAGAAAAATCACAGTCATGAAATAAATGTTATTCATTAAAGTTGGGGATGAAGAAACTACTTAGTTTGAAAAAGAAGAAGATTGGTAGACTTGGTAAGAAGAAAGCTATACTAAAGGACAAAGAGGAAAACTTTTTTGGTTAGTGATTTAAAGAAATGGGTCTCTCTCAAAACGAAGCAAAAATGGAAGGTTGGTTATATACAATACGTTCCCATCCTCTTGGTTTACAATTCTCACGCAAACGTTACTTCGTTCTTCATAACCATGTTCTCAGGAGCTTTAAAACAATCCCCATTTCTGAAAAACAGGTAACTTTTTTATTATTACTCCCCCCCCTTGTTTTTTTATCTCTCATCTTTCCTGGGTTGAACTCTGAATTTTCATGTATTCAGAAAAGAATCCATTTTGCAGACTGTAATGAAAATTATGTAGTTTTTTTTTTCTTTTAAATGTATTGAAGCTAAAGTAATTTGATTGTTTTATACAATATTTTTGGATTTCAACTTTGTTTGAGTGATTGGTCTTTGATTTTGATGACTTTAGGAAACAGTCCATAAAAGCAATCATCTGCATAGAAACAATAAAGCATAGGGAACTAAGAGTAGATTAAAGATAACAGGATTCAGCCAATTGAGAGGCTTTTTTGTTTTTAATCTTTGGAAATTCAACGGAAGGCTTTGAGGAATTTTGCACGCACACTAAGTGTATGTATAATCTCCTGATTCCCTTAATTTGTCTTCCATAATCAACATATAAATAGCTTTCCTGTATAGATGAACTGGACCACTGTAACGGCAACACATGGAATCAACCTATTTCAGTCCCATTGAATTGAGTATCAAAATATGATCCGAAACGAAGTGTAATTTTTGTAATTTTGAATGTATGTTAAACACTTGTTTTGCAGGAACCTGTTAGAAGTGCAGTAATAGATTCATGTATTCGGGTTATAGACAACGGAAGGGAGAGCATTAACAAAAAGGTGTGATCATTAAGTCGCTAGTACTTCGATGTCAATTTTAAAGCTTACGAAGTGTTTACCGTGTGCAGGTGTTCTTCATTTTCACCGTTTACAGCATTTTGGATGGTAACAATCAGATTAAGCTTGGAGCATGTAGTTCAGAGGAAGCAGCAGCATGGATTCGTTGCTTAAAGGATGTGGCATTAGAGGTTTAATGCTATTAACTTACGATCTGGGATTTTAACAGTTACTCATAGTATAAAAGCCTTATGTTTTATAATTTCATTTGCAGGAGCCTCCTCCATGTCAAGCAAAGAATTTTGTAGGTTCTCCCACAATGACATGGCCATCTCTGAGGTAATAATAGTTTATGATCTCCTGATTCGGTTTATAATACCTTTAGAGTTTTAGGACAAAGAAAATGTTGAGAATGCTTTCGATGTGCACGGAATTAGCATTTATGTCTATTGATATTCTTGAATTGGTTTCTGGAATGGTAGGGTGCTAACCTTGTTTCAGATAATGGATTCTTCTGGTTTTTATATATCGAAATATGTTATGACCCTTAATGAACTAGTGAGTTGTGAAGTATGCAGTTTCCCTGTATATGCCTTATGTATATATATCGTTTAAATTCCTACACCAACAGATCGGAAAGTACATGGATGAAACTACGAAAGAACTCTGTTAAGTGGCCATTTCGTTCATCTGTTCATGCAGAGGCAACAACATCTGATGTAATTGCACCCTCACATTGGAAAATATTTGGTTGTCAAAATGGTAAGAATTTAAGCCCCTAAAAAGGCTATAAAAAGCAAAGAAATGTATGCATGATTGACACAATAGCATTGCTAATACAGGGTTGCGGCTTTTCAAAGAAGCAAAAGATTGGGATTCACTTGGAGGGGTAGGTTTCTATTCCGACACCATTCATGATTGTTGTGCTCGAATCTTTTTTAGTGTTTATTCGGCTGAAGAAACTTCTTGTTCTAAGCTTTGGGATGATGATCCGGCAATAATGGCGGTTGGTGTGGTGGATGGGACCTCGGAGGCCATTTTCCTTGCACTCATGTCTCTTGGCCCCTCAAGATCAGAGTAAGATTGCTGCATAGTATCTCATCGAGTTCAATTACCTCAAATGTAACACCTGTCTAAACGGGCATTTCTGATTTCCTGATGTTAAAATAACTGTTTGTGTTGCAGATGGGACTATTGTGTCTACCATGGCAGTCTGGTCGAGTGCCTTGATGGTCATACTGATATCATTCACAAGAAGTTATATAGTGATTGGCTACCTTGGTTCGATTCTATGCCTTTGCCGAATGTAATTCATGCTTTATGTTTCAAATTGATCATAGAAGGTCTTGCAGGGGAATGAAGCGGAGAGATTTATTACTTCAACGCTATTGGAGACGAGAGGATGATGGCACATACGGTACTAAATTAAAGCAAGCTCATGAAATTTTCTGGAAATATTATTTTCAAACTTAACATTCTGTTATCTGTTCTTGTCACAGTGATTCTGTACCATTCTGTGGTTCACAAGAAGTGTCCGCCTCAAAGTGGCTATGTTCGTGCTCACCTTAAAAGTAATGCATGCTCTAGAATACAAGTATATAAAAGTTCATTCTCCTGCGATATGCATTTAAATCTGGTTTTCTGATTGAACCTTGGCAATCTTTGCTCACTGCCCTTACTTATTCAACTTCTTTAATCTTCATCTGTCGTCCATGCTTCGGATTTACGGATAAATCCTATTCTTTTTCTTTTCTATGAAAACTGGATGATATACTTAGAAGCCAAATCTATTGATTTGTACCATTTATAATGTCATATAGATACTTCTTTTTCTCAATCCTCTTGATTCCATGGTCCGAAACATAACTGTTTTTATCTGGTTTTGGATACCATTCTGCATTTTTATTTTCTTTTTCTTTATGAAAAAGCATAGGTGGGGGATATGTTGTCACTCCTGTGAACCAGGGGCAGCAATCTACTGTGAAGCACATGCTTGCTATCGATTGGAAGTTGTGGAAATTATATCCCCGGCTGTCAGCTGCTAGATCCTTGACAATTCTGATGCTCATGAGAGTTGCAGGTCTCAAACTACTCACTATTAGCAGTCAAAATTCCAGTAGTTTCATTTCATCAAAGGTGTTTTAAATGTTTTATTGCACTTACAATCAGCCTTAAGGGAGCTGTTCAAAGCCAAGCAAAGAAATTCTTCCATATGCTTGTCCAGGGAGTGGCTAAGGCATATACACTTGCCTCAAACCGAAAAACCGGATGATAAGACTGACACCGAGAGCAATAAAAGTATTGACAATAAGTTGATCAATAATGAGGTAGAACAACCGGCATCGTTGCATGTAAGTCTATCAGGTCTAAACGAAGAACCGGATGAGTTCTTTGATGTACCTGAGGAATCTGAATTTTCAGATTGTGATCACTTGGAGAGTGAGAGGCCTGGCGAACCAAGTTCTGAACTGCCTCCCCTGGTACTCACTTTTTCATTGTTATATATCCTTGTAATATACCAATACTCCGAACCAGAAGTTGATACAGTATAGGGAGCCTGTTTTTCCTGCATTTTCCTTGTAACTATCAGTGGAATTCAATCACCTTGAGTGTCTACAATGACACCCTTGGTCGACCAATCTAGTAATACAATTCTGACATAAAACTTTCTTTCAGAATCTACTCTTTCCGTGCCAAACTGCTTCAAGCAGATCAGATTAAACGGATTTTGACTCCTTTGTTCTTGGTCTGATTTTCAAAGTCATTCAGTGAAATTCATTTCTCTGATTTTTCCCATTTTCATTGAACTTTTGCAGAACTTGCATCAGCAAAAATTAACATCAGCTGCCAGTTTCGTGCGAAAGTTACATGACCTTGCAAGTGAGTGCAATCATGCTAGCCTCTTGAGATATATGTTACTTGGACTCGGTTTTGAGTGTTGCAGCAACGTAGCTTGAGATAAATTGATGGATCAAATGCAATTTTTTTTACGGTTTCGAAATTATTTTCTGATTATCAAGTGTTGATCTTATTCATGCTGCAGCTCAAAAGAAGGGTTACATGAACTTACAAGAGGTGGCTACAGAAGACACCAAGCTCTACTGCTATGGAAATTCACTCCAAAAGGATCCGACCGCTACTTTACCTAGCAGTTGGTCGCCTGGCAATCCATCTTTGTTCTTGATTCGTGGTCAAAATTACCTACAAGACAAGCAAAAGGTATTAATTCACTCACTTCAGTTCTGTTTTGTTTTCAAAATGTAGACTTGGACTCAAATGTGAGTGTGAGATACGAGTATATTCAATTATTCTCTATGTTTTTTCATGTATTTTGAGGGTTCTTGGAAGGTCATATCCCCATTCCTGTATCCAAAAATGTGTCAGCACAGACATCAAACACAAATACTTCAAGAAAAATGAATAGTCAAAGAAGCATAGGAGAAGTTATTTGTTAGGAGCTTGAATCGACATCAAACAGCTTCTTAATCCATAAAACTTCATCTTTCCAATCCCCAAAGTTTTACTTGAAAAAGAAGAGCTTATCCTTAATGCTGAAACTGAATATGTGTTTTAGGACTTGGGTTCTTCATTTTCCCTAAAGAAACCATATCGACATTTCTCTCTCCTACACGTATGGACATGAATATGGGGAAGCTGAGTACTGACTGTACTCATATTTGACACTTACCTGAATCTGTGTTAACATAGTAGGGATTTTTTAAATATATACAATGAACTCTAAAGATATAATTACTCCCTTTCCAAATCTGCATTTGTAATTTTCCTTTTAAATCTTTTAACTTCAATGTGTTGAATTTCTAATCTTGTAGATTAAGGCAAACAGAGCCTTGATGCAAATGGTAGGGGCAGACTGGTTAATATCCGAAAAACGAGAAGACAATCTCGGCAGCCGACTAGGTGGTATTGTGCAGGTTTGAGCTGTAACAATATGTGTTGAGTGTAGGGGTGCAATCTAGTCGAGCCAAGCTCAATTTGTAAGAAGCTTGAGCTTGACATGAGTTCAATTGACTTTTACTTTTAAAGTTAGAGCTCTATTTGAGATAAAGGTTGACTTTAAGTTCAATTATTTACGCTCAAGCTCAAGTCCTAATTGAAAATATAAAAGCTGCTAGCTGCTCAAGTCAAGCATTAGAATACTCAAATTCGGTTCATTCGATAGCTTGATTTTGACTCTCTTTTTTCTCGAACCAAATTCAAGTAGCTTGCTAGCATAGATATCTGACTAGAAAATTAACTTTGGTGGTATATTCATTGCAGAACCATGCAGCACAAGGTGGACCAGAATTCTTCTTTATTGTTAATTTCCAGGTATGTGTGATTGTTATATAAACTGAACTGCCTTCACCGTTCCATTAACAATCAATCACATAATATTCTCCCACAAATATGAATCAGATTCCTGGAACGCCTAGGTATACACTGGCAATGTACTACATGATGAAATCTCCTTTGGAAGATCACCCTTCGCTTTATAAATTTGTAAATGGAGATGATGCCTATAGGAATTCAAGATTTAAGCTCATACCACACGTTTCTGAGGTGAGACATGCTTTAATATATTACTCCAATTCTTCAATTCTTTTTAAATATTTCTTTGAAGTATCCCTTGGGATTTTGGATTTAGCATGTTTTATAATCTATGTTTTGACGCACACAATCTGTCTCTTCAGGGATCATGGATAGCGAAACAAAGTGTTGGAAAGAGGGGTTCCTTATTGGGTCAAACTCTTGAAGTTCATTATTTCAGAGGGAAAAATTATATGGAGGTACATTGTTTTCTTGTTTTTGCTTGTTAATACGCTATTGCAAATGCTTTTACTCAATGCCATTGGACTTCAACACGTATTCAGACTACATGTGTATAGACGTATTATCATTTAATATATTAAAAACTGAAAAAGAAAATTCGAGCATGCTTATATCATCTACATACTCGTATTCGACACTTCCCAATCCGAGTACGAAATCAACTCTCTACAAGAAACCGATGCTGATATGTCCTACGTTACAGTCTAGGGTGAGAGTATTGGACACAGGTATATTTGGAAGGTCATTGGAGGATCATATCTCCATTCCAATGTTTGGTCAGATATAATTTTTTATTAAAAAAAAATGAATAATCGAAATAACATAGAATATGTCAATCGTGTAGTTAACAATCAAATACATTGAAAATGTGCAGGTTGAGGTTGATGTTGCATCTTCAACAGTGGCACGGAGTGTATGTAATCTTGTTATTGGATATTTTAGCAGTATGGTCCTTGAATTGGCATTTGTTATACAGGTAAGACATATCTTCCTACATGCATGGACAGGGATAGAAAAAAAATTAAGTAAAACATGATATTGAAAATAAGTTGAGGGACTAGCTATGGAATTTGACCTAAACATTACTAACAAGGGTTTGCATTTTTATTATTATAGAAGATCCTTTCTATCCAGTATCACACTATGGCTTATTTTTCATTTTATTGATTCGTTTTTGCTATCTACTTCTTCAGGGTAATACACGGGAAGAGCTCCCTGAAACCCTTCTTGGAACAAGCAGACTTAATCGTGTTGATCTATCCAAAGCATTGGTAGCATTGCCATAGACTAAAAGGGTTTATGATCCGGTTCGAATTTCATAAATTTTGAAATGCTTTTAGTGAAATTGGTTGGAATTAAGGCCGAACCGGTTTTAATAATCCATTTTACTACCCATTACTAATACATATAAAAGGGAAAGGCTCAAAATAATCAAATCATGTAAAAGGAATTTCAATATTTCTTTACCATTGATTCAATCAAGTTGAAAATTGAAAAAAGGAAAATGAGTAGACTTGGTTTTGATTCTTTGGTGGGATTAATGTTAGACGCAACGTGTTCATTTCCATAATGATGAGCTTCTATTGTATGATTGAATATAACTTTCTGTTTGAATTTTCACCTTTTTCGTTGTTTCAATTTTATCAATATTGATTGAATATAACATAATTAGTTTTTTTATTTGGAAAAGCCTTTTTTTTTTTAAGAAATAGGGAATTTTTTTAAAAAAGAAAAAGATATTATTCAGATGTAAAAAATATTAAAAAAATAATATCAATAAATCAATACTATAATTGAAAGGTTTTTTAATAATTTAACTTATAATTGATGAGATAATAAAAAAATAAAATTTGAGATAAAATAAATATTAACAAAAATCATAAATGTCAACGGTAAAAAACCCAAGAACAAACGGAAAAACCGTTACGGATACGGCGTTTTCACGAGAGGGAGGGAGAGAGAGAGAAAGAATGATAATCCCCGCACCGACACCTTAAAAATCCCCGCCTCAATCTCGTGCATGAATTTCCGGGTCAATTTATGATTTTATTTTTAGACTTTCCTTACCCGGTTAAGCAACCGAGTACCCAATCCCTATCACCTGCTACACCCAGTCTCTCTGTCGGTGCTCCAATTGTCGGCACCGACACGCCAGATTTATTGCCGGTAATGTGGTGTACGATAATCTGGTGGGGTTTGAAAGAGTTAATTGGCAGAATGGAAATGGGGTCCACGTGGGATGCTTTCATTTCCGTAGGGTGATGTACTTTGACTACACTATCCATCATGCCTGCACCTCATCTGCAAAACCCAATGTATTGGGACGTCTTTGCAATTTGCACTCAACAAAGATCTTCACTTATATAAATTATATACTTTTAATATTTTTAATATTGATGTAAAAATAAAATGAAGAGATTAGTAATATTTTTAATATTTTTAATTGAGTTGATATTTTATTAATTTGTGATATTAATTCTATTAAATGTTTAAATATAAATAGTTTTAGTAATTTTTGTCATTTTACAAAATTTATAATTGGAGTGAATTGTTTCAAAGATGACAAAGTAATCTCTAGGACAAAATTATGACAAAGATAGGTGACCGTGGATCCTATACTACTCATAGTAATGCGCTGATAGCACAAAATCATCATCTAGGACCAATGCACTTTCAGCAATATGCTCAATATAAGTAGCCCAATGGTCGATCTACTATCGATGAACATTAGGCCAATTGCGTTCATTCCTCCCCCACAAATCAATGCTATGTAGGTCTCTTGAGAAATGTCTTTTACCACATCGAATTGCATATAAAGCATATAAGCATATGTTAAAAATATTAGCGTGTGTATGTGCTTCTAGCGATAGTACATTGGCAATTCGTGACTGCCCGATACAACACACAGACATGCAAAAATTCAAAATTGATGTAAAATAATAATAATACTTATTTATGTTTCTATTTAATAAACAAGTTAAAATAATAAATTTACAGTTTTTTAATGCAAGTGTATCATATATAAAAGATATATAACCTCTCTTATGCATGGTAGACAAAGATTGGGATTAGAAAAATTAACCCAATTGCATTTTTGTTGACATTTTTAGTTGTTACTAACCCACTCACTATACCGCCATGTGTTAGGTTTAAGTCAAAACATTTTAAAAAAAATTGAGATTAAATCTCTTAATTTCTGTATGTGTATCTATAATTATATTCTATTTGTTTGATTCATTTAATAAGTATATATAAATGTATTGAAAATTTAAATATGAATACGATAGATATGTTAAGTGCATCATACTAAATGTAACTCTGTGACATGTTCATTTTTCTATTTGTTCGATGGAAATAACAAGAACAAGGTAAAAGTAAAATATATTAAAATATTTACTGTGCAAAAATCGGGTTTATAGGCCCATGGTCTAAACTTGGCCCCACCGAAGTCTCTGAGATCACATTTTTGTCTGTGTACGGCTGATGCTCCAAAGTGGCCCCACCCAACACATGATCTAAGGAACATCAAAATGATCCCAGAAAAGTAATAAAAGCAAATCTTTGAGGGTACTCTCGTCTAAATAAATTCAGCAATGGCATCGTGGCAGAAAATAATTACTCCAGGTGGATAAAAGTAATCTAGGGTTCGGATCCCAAGGCAAAATCACGTGCCATCCTACCCCACATCACGTGCTTGCTACACTTTTAGTTCTCACCCGAATCTTCTTACTTCTTTACTTCACTGAACTTAGCTGGAGATGAGCGAGCTTTGGTTCGCTGTTGTGGGCTCCACTGGCGACACGCTGAATCTCTGTCTTTGCGACGCTGGCAAAGCAATGTGTACGCGTGAAATGGGTCCCCCATATTCAACACGGCTCTTGTTTGCACGCACGATGCACATGATCATATGATACACTTGAAAATAACTTAATTGTTTTTCTTTTTAGGGTTGAAAATAACTTATTGTTAAACATAAAAATAATTAAATTATGACATAAGACAAATACCCATAAGAGAAACCTGTTTATGTTGATTTATAGTTTTTCTTTTATTTATTTATTTCTTTTTATATGAGTGTAGCGTTACGATTTTTAATTTTTATTATTCAATATAATGCTCAGAACTGTTTATAGTCCTTCTCCAACCTTTAAATAAAAGGATAATGCGCTTCAACACACTCAAACCCACGTTCTTTTACATTAACAATAGTATCGATACCAACTGAGTTAAGACTCAGACATAGTTTTCCTTTTCAAATTATGTTCATTTATAATTGAATATATTAGAATTTATATAGAATATATGATATGTTGAATATGATTATAACGTAACATTAAAAAGCAAACATGGACATATAATATAATTTTTGGCCTTTGAACTTGGTAATTATGTCCACTTTGGTATTTGCATTTTTTTTGTTCATTTTGATACCTAAACTTGGCAACTAGATCCATTTTGGTTATTGAATTTGGATTCCGTCAAGATTTGATGATGTAACTAATGTTCTTAGAATATGACTGGATTGGTTGATTGAACCGCTTGTACCAAAAACTGACCAGTTTACTTGTCCAAACAAAGGGGTTAATCGATTGAATCAGAAATGGTTTGAAACCAATAAAAAAATGGGACAAAAATCAATAATTAAACAAGTTGAACTAGTTTAAAAAAAAAATTATTCTTAACTTTTTTTATGAATTTTTAATTAATTAATTAATTATTGTTGGTTTAGCAATTGGATTGATCAAACTAATTGAACTGTGAATTAGTGGTCTAATCAATTCAACAACTGATCTGGTTATTAGAACATTATACGTGACACTCTAAGTTTGTACCATGTCATCAATTCAAAATTTATATAAATTTTTTAATTTTCAAGTGATAATGTGCTACATTATTAAATTTTTAAAATTTTCAAGTTTAGGGGTAAAATGAATTTAATTATCAAATTCAAGTACCAAAATAAATAAAGAAAAAGTATAAGCATCAAAGTGAACCTAATTACCAAATTTAGCCAAAATTTATATTATTCCAATTATTAAATACATAAGTGCAGTACCGTAATCTGCTCCGTTATTAGGCCTCTATGTGGAAGTTGACTCAATTGACCATTTTGCTCATGCCATGTTCATTGGTAAACAAAATTGCGAAGTACATGTTAGTCATGGAAATATAGGAAGGTTACCCTCTCTTTCCCTTCATCAACTCCATGTGTGTGACAACTAATTGCTAATTGAAAAAGACATATTCGTATATTACATAATAAATTGACTATTTTTTAAAGAAAAAAAATATTAATATTTATAAAGAAATCGAAAATTTGTTGCCATACGACTGTCTAACAATAGCACATCATGTGAGCATCAACTAGTACCAAATTATTTGTTTTTACACATAATTAGTCAAACTCAAAAGAGTGTAAGCAATGAATTAATTCAATGATTTTTTTAAACAGTATGTTTAAAATATTAAAATATCTAATTGGTGATTAAGATTGAAATGTGAACAACTAGTGAGTTAACAGCTTAAACCCAAAACTTAATTTCAATGGATGCTTTTTTTTTTCTTAAAAATATAATTTTATATTGTGTAATTATAGTGCAAATCATTTTATTTACTATTGGGACTGACCCGATTAAGAAACAAGTAAAAAAATAGTGGAATAAATTGAGAAATTGAACACACAAATTTAACGTGGAAAAACCACTCCAAAGAGGATAAAAAAAACCACGGGCAAAAATAATTTTATTATAATGGCAAAATAATGAAGAGTACAAAAGATGGAGATAAAAATTAAATCCCGAAAACCTGAAAACAAAAAACTCTCAAAATGTAAACACAAAATTCTCTAAATGTTTTATGAGTTCTAATATATAATGAGTGTCTTTTCTAATATTGTAAATCATAGGTCAAATAATAATAAACGAAGTTTAACTAAAAGATTATTTTTCAAATTTAACTGAAATAGGAGTCATAATTAACATTTACAAATGTCGAAGAATTAAAGAGATATATAAATACATGTCCCCAACACATTTTAATAATTATAATATATTTGCTAAAAAATATAGACAAAACAAAACACCTTTCTCTTGTTGTCTTTAAAGGGAAGAAATGGTATGCTTATAAGGTATCATAGGTTTCATGAGAATGCTATGTTAATAATAATAATAAAAATAAAATAAATAAATGACTGAATTTATTTTTAAAAAATAATGAGTATGGAATGAGCATTGGGTGAAAACTTTCCAACCGAACATGAGTGCACGACTCCAACACCACTCCTTTCATTTCAAATGGCTAAAGAAAACCTTGAAAAATTAAATTAAAATAAAATAATTAAAAAGAAAAAAAATATTAAGTAAAAAAATGGTGAAAAGGGGGACATGGGGGGCAGTAAGGGGGAGCCGGAAGACTTCAACATCAAGACAAGGGGGGGGGGGAAAGTAAAGGACAGCTAGCAATGAATTGAAGTGATAACAATTATTATTATCATTATTAATACCCCCCTTCTTCAAATCTCTCCTTTTATTTAAGCCTTTCTTTCTTTCCTCTCCCTCTTTCAAAACTTTCCTCCTATTCCCCTTCCCTTCCTTCTTAATCAAGGTATTGTTTCAATGTTCATGCATTTGATATTCAGTTTGAATTTTAATTTCGAATGATTGGGTTTTCGGACTTGTTTGATTGTTTGGTGGCTCAGATTTTCAGAATTTTTGGATGTTTTTGAAAATTGGATTTTTTTCCTATGGTGGGAAGATAGTTTTGCTGGAATTCTCAGTGAACTTTTCCCGTTTGGTAGCTGAGAAACCGGAGGAAATCACAAGGAATTGAATTGAATTTGAACCGAATTAGTAAAAGTAGTAGGATTTTGTTATTGGTTTCGGTTTTTATTAAACACTGTAAAAATTTCGAAGCCTTCTGCTGCTATTTGAGTCAATGAATGAATTTCACTGTATTTCAACAGTCAAAGCAATTTATATACTGACAAATTCAATTTTGCCAACTTATTTCTTTCAGCTTTCTCGAGAAAATTCACTTCATTTTCCTGGAAATTATCTCTTAATTCCGGAAAGTTTTGCTCACTGATTAGTAACAAAGGTTTGCTTCAAAATCACTCTGAATTTCTTTTATTCCTCAAATTTCGAAAAAGTAATAATTTAGTAATGGCTACTTTTAACTAAGACATTAAAATGAAAAAAAAGAAAGAAAGAATTAATTTCAGGTTTTTTTTTTTTTGTTTGCAGATTTGTTTCAATTGTTAGTGCTATATAGTAAACATGATTGGATCAACGGATTTCATTGATGAGATAGATTGCGGCAGCTTCTTCGATGATCTCATCGACTTCCCTAACGAAGATGTCGAAGCGTACGAGTCCACCGCCGTCATCAACGCCGCCGCGTTTCCTAGTATTTGGACAACTCAGCCCGAGTCATTACCTCTTTCGGACTCGGTTTTTCTCAACAACAGTGCTTCCGAGCTTTCCACTGAACTCTTTGTTCCGGTTAGTGTACTGTAACTACTTTGTTTATTCTTCAAATAATAAAAAGCTTTTTATTTTATTTCCATGTTATATTCATATTCGATTAATTTGTAATTTTTTTATCAATTAAATTAATATTTGGTTAATTTATAATAACAAGTGAATGATATTTTCTCTTATTTTTTGCTTATTGAAGTTGATTTTTTTGGGAATTTTTATAAATTTAAAAATGGTTATTTATTTATTAATATTGATTGTCGGGTGGAAATGTGGAGTCCACCCACGACTCGAGAGTTTCGCATTATTTAGACGCGTAATTATTGCTTCAATTACGGAAGTCACGTGATCCGTTATGTGCGTCCTTTTACTATGCTTGGGGGAATATAGACATATACTCTTCATTACAATGTGTCAAACATATATATTTGGTGAATTTTTTTAAAAAAAATTATTATTTAAATATTACCACATAACATAGTCAGAACTCAAAAATTTAATTTAATAGGTTGGTATAATTATTTTTGGTAATTTTGTTATTGCAGTATGAAGATATTGTTCAATTGGAATGGATGTCAAAATTTGTTGAAGATACTCAGTGTGGAGCAAGCTTGACAACTAAGAAAGAAGATTCCTCTTCAATCAGTGAGGTAGAACAACGGTTCATGTTTCGTGTTGTGTTCATGTTATGTTCATAGGAAGCATATCAATTTTCAAATGTTCATATATTTATGTTGTGTTGGATCAAAATTTTCAGGGATCCAATCATCAATTCCAGACTTGCAGTCCGGTTTCGGTTCTTGAAAGTAGCAGCTCGTGTTCAGGAATGAAACCATTGCCTCGCAGTCCTGAAACGTCTGCCCCTGGGAAACGCGGACGTCCACGAAGCAAATGTCCTCGTCTGGCCACTTTCAATCATCTTCCAGGAGTTCAGATGACCTCCCCAGCTTCATCTGTCAATGAGAACGACATTCCCCAGCCATTTGCTGTCCCGAAGGTGCTGTCAGATTCTGAGAACTATGCTGAGTCACGGCTTCTGATCAAATTACCGAAACAAGGCAATCCAGAACATAAGAAGAAGAAGATCAAGTTATCGGTTTCAGCTGCAGCAGCCATTGCTGATTATAGTCAAAATCCAACTGGACAAGCTGTTAGGAAATGTATGCACTGTGAGATAACTAAGACACCTCAATGGAGGGCAGGGCCAATGGGTCCGAAAACCCTTTGCAATGCCTGTGGTGTCCGATACAAGTCTGGCAGGCTCTTCCCCGAGTACCGGCCTGCTGCAAGTCCGACATTTGTTCCGTCTGTACACTCAAATTCTCACAAGAAAGTGCTGGAGATGAGAACCAAAAGTTGTGCACTAGCGCCCACCACAACAATGGTTGCCAACAATTTACCAGAGTTGATTCCAAATAAAAGCAACCCAGCATTGGATTATATATGAGTGTCTTACTCCGTACACATCCAATCATGAGTATGGAAAGTGTTGGAAAAATCGAAGGTAGTATATCGGATACATACTTTTATCCGATTTACACCCGAGTCCAAGTAGTATAGGTTTGTTATTTTATTTATCTCTTCGTTCTTTGTTCTTTTTCTTGTACAGGGTTGAAATGGGGGGAATAGAGCAATAGATGACCAATATGTTTAAATAATAGGGAGAGATTGTTATGAGAAAAATTGAGGGAAAAAGGTAGAGAAAACGGAAGCTTAAGAGTTAGCAAAGTTGTAGGTTTTGGCAATGGTTAGGACCTTCGGATGCCAATAGTTATTGGAGTTTATGTTTTTTGTTTCATGGGAATTATTAATTTTTGCAGTTAAATTTTAGTGGAAATCAAAATTATGAGACGAGTAAGGAAATTTGAGAAGTTATTTTCAATTGAAAATTTCCAATTTTTACTTCAATTCTACATGTTCCACCATTCAAAATTCCCACTTCAATGCTGATATATGAAAAGAAGACTAGAGCCAGTACAAGACAGAGCAAGACTACTGAGTTAGAACCATATTAACGTGAAAAATTAGCACTATCTTCCTCCTCTGAAAATTTTATTAGGCCCCGAAACTTTGTCCCAATATCTGCCACCGCGAGTTGCTCTCTTGTAGGTATGTGTCACTCGAACATCCCAATTCCGATTACATAACTCAGCAACTACCCTGAACAGACTGGCTTCGACTTCCTCACCAATTTGGCCATGGAGACGGTTCACTACCTCTAAATTATCACATTCAACGACCACCCTTCGATAGCCCCTCGCCCAAAGAATTCGGAGGCCATCCGCATTGTCCCCAAGCTTTGCTTCAAGAACACTACAGGTAACAATGAACCTGCTAAAACCAACTAACCAAGCTCTACAATCATTTCTTAGCAAACCTCCTGCCGCAGCTCGAGGTCCTGCCAAAGTCACAGCCTCGACCACATTCAATTTGCACCAGGAGTCCAGGCAGTACCCCTTCCACCGCTACTGGTTTCTGCGATATCCTTGGCACTTACGGCCATCAAAACCCGTTGTAGACACCGAATTTCGTCCGGACTCGAATATAAGTTTAGTGATAAATCCAATTTTAAAAGTACACAGAATCGTTGGTTTTCTAATTTAATTACATTTTGGAGAACTTGTTTGTTAAGTTTGCAAATAGTAGATTCACTAGATTTAATTACAAGTTGTAGGTCATCAACACAATTTTTTAATTTTTGATGTGGCTTGATCAAATGGCTATAGTCTTTTTATTTTTCTCTTTTAACCACAACTATTAATTTAAAACAGATCTTACGAGATCCATTATAATAAAATTTCACTTTGATGATTAAAAGATGCATATATCAAAAGCTGAATTAAATTTCAAGTCTTTTATCTCCTAAGACCTGAAAGCACATAAAGTACTTAGAGAAAGACATCTAAAATTCGGGCATTGCTTAATGGAGAGGGGTAATGGGTCGAATTGATGCATTATTAACACTTAAATAATTTTTAAAAGAAAGCTAAACCATTACCAAGTGGTGAACATAACAATTAAGAAAATTCTAATGAACTAAATAAGCTGTAAATGAGCTTCATCTTCACAATTTAGGCTTTTTCAAGTTTATTAGCACTTTTTATTTGGACTCCATTAAAATATTCGTTATAAGTTGAAATATAAACATGAAATACAACACCTTCAATAAATTCTATCTCACTCATCTATATATATGGAAATGTTAATATTTCTATATTATTATCATCAGCTAAAAGATTTTATATTTATATATTTTTATAATCTAAATTTTTTAACTAATTCAATACATTATAATTAAATAGCAATTTCAATTAAATCAGATAAATTATTTTTATCTTTAGATAAGTTTAGATACATATATCTATACTATTGTTAAATCTCTAATGGATTAACAAGACACTAATTTAATTAAAAAACTTAAAAAATATTAATTTTAAAAAATAAAAAATATTACTGTGAGTATTTTTTATTTTTATTTTTGTATAAAATCTATAAAAGACAATTTAAACCTAAACTATCTACAATTTATAATATATATGAATTTGGAGAAACTTTTAAACTGATGAGAATACCATTTATTATTCATTATAGGCCTGATGCTCACTTTGGTACCTAAATATTTTTTTGTCCCATATTGATACATAAATTATTATTCCGTTACTCGGTTTAGTCTTTTTTTTTGTAATGATGTTAAAAAAATCGATTGTCATTTGTCATGTGTCACCTGGCAATTAGGTTTTTTTAAAATAAAAAATAAATTTAAATTAAAAAACACCTTTGACTTCAACCCACCATTGATCAAACATTGACTGGTGTGGACTAGCATTTATTTTCAATTTACTAGTATAAGATGATTTCTTATGCAACTCTATATTAATTGAAATATGCTACTTGACAAGTTTATTCGGAGTGTGACATAATTATCACTAATTACATACTAAGAACATGACATAATTATCACCAAGAATATATTTACAATTATATTGAAACATGATTAATATTTATACATTTCCACAAGGTTAATATTTGCAAATAAAAAACTTAAGAAATTTATTTATTTTAATTTTAAAAAATATTCATTAATTAATTTCCATAATGAATGTTTTAATTCTTTGATAATAGTGTTTTATTTCAATAATTTCACCCAATAAAAAGTAGAACAATATGAACAAATAAATAGTTATCAATAAAATATGTCATGCCCTTATTTGTCATTTTACATATATCAACTTTCAGCTACGTTTTGCAAACACTTTTAAATAAACAGTTATTAGGATCAGTCAATCAAACCAGCCACTGCAATCAGTAATTAACTATCAACAAATTACCAAACAGAGTCATAGCATGAACAAATAAATAAGTTACACCCATACTTCTTGACCAAAACTTTTTTATAAATAGATATATTATAACGTTTTTATAACATGTAAATTATTTTTTATAATAAACTTTTTGGTCCTAAATTTAGAAAATTTTTAGGATTTAAATAATATATTCTTTTGTTAAACTTCATAAAATACACAAATTATTTTTATAATATAATTTTTTAAGGTTTATAATATTTGTTATAAACATCCCAAACACTTATATATGTTTATTTATCGTAATTACTCAATTCTCAAGTTCCCCTAAGAATTGAAAAATATAATTGGGGGGCTCCAACTTAGAGGTGCTCATGGGCCGGGCCGGGCTCAAAATCTGGGCCTGAATTTTTGTCCAGGCCAGGCCTGGAAAAAAATTCACAAGTCCAAGCGCGGCCCGGCCATGCCCATTTTTTAAATAAACACCAAATTTTTTTTAAAAAATAAAAAAGTATTTTAAAAATAAAAAATAAAAAAAGTATTTTAAAAATTTTAAAAATAAAAATAAATATATTTATTATGTCGAAACCATCTTTTTTGAAAACAAAAATTTAGTTGTCGACTTTAAAAATAAAACTAGAGTCGCCATCGATCCTTTATTAAGGTGTGATCGGCTCACCTTAAAATTTATTTTGGTCTACGAATTTTGAGAAAACGGGTCTGGGAGTCAGTTACGCACGAGGAAGGGTTAACACCCTCGTAACGCCCAAAATCGGTACCAAATTGATCATTTAATGTCTTAGTGTTGAAGGTTAAAAAGATTTCAAAATCAATTCAAATGATGAAATTTGAAAAAGGATAACCAATTGTTCAAGTCATGTAAAGAAATCGAGTCCCAATACGTTAGGGTACAATTCCTCATAATCCCCGAACTTTGAATATGACTTTTATTTTATGTGAAAATCTTCATTTTGAGAAAGTAACATGCCACATCCAATGCGTTAGGACACAACAAGTTAAATTCCCAAAAATGATTTTTATACTCGTGCATTTTGAATAAAGACTATCCTCGGTTATTTAAGATTAACAAAGAAAATCAGAACCCAATACGTTAGGGCTCAATTTCCCTCGAAAATCCCAAACTTCGAATATTGCTTTTATTCAAAAAAAACCATTGAATCAAGAAAAAAACTTTGATGTATGGTTAAAACCAAACTATATTTTCCAAAAGGGTTTGTTAAAAAATTAACGTACAATATGATACAAATACTTTAATTTAAAGCATATATGACTAAATATTTACAAATATATACAAGTAAATTTGCAAATATGTGTACACATATATTTAACACACATATACAAGGATAAATATAAAAAGATGGAATGGAATATATCAATCAAAAACTAATAAAAAATGCATGTATGTATTTGAAAATCGTGAAAAAAAAATAAAAGTATGTACATGTGTATATATTTACAAAATAAAAAATGTATACATAGGTAAATCATGAAAATATATATACATTTAAATACTTATGTATATATGTACAACATGTATAAATAACGGAGTATATATGACAATAAAAATTTTTATAATAATTAAAAGATATAAATATATATATATACTATAGAAAATGAATATATATTTTAAATTATACAATATGGGAAGTACATATGAATTAAAATCTGTATGTATATTTATATATCTATATTTATGAAAAAAATAAATTATGAAGAATAATATAAAAAAAACATATATAGAAGTATACGTATGTACATATTTACAAAAGTAAAAAAAAAAGTTTTTGAAATTAAAAATATAAAAGTGTATATATATTATAAAGAAATGTTTGTATGTATATGAAAATAATGATTACCAGATTAATAATAATAACAAATAATAATAATAACAGTAAGCTAATATTAAATTTAATTAGAAAAACAAATGCAAAGGATCAAGTTGAGAACAAAACAAAACTGAAAAAAGCGAAAGCAAACTAAAATAAAGGACATATTTGCAAAAGGCGCATAATCTGAAGGGTCAAAAAGGGAATTAATCCCGCCCTTCCTAAACGCTGCGCAGCATTGAACTAAATCGTAACAAGGGGAAAATATTTGGGCCAAATTAAAAACAATGGATTTGATTAAAACGCGTCGCAAAAAGGAGGGACTAGTAGCGCAAATCTCCCATTTAAGGTTGATATGCGCGGACCCCACCCCAAAAACCAAACGGCGCCTGCTTTGTCCATCTTTTAGGTTTTAAAGGAAAAGAAAGAAAATTAAACAAAAGAACATTTATTTGTTCTTTTGGGTATCCCTTTCCAGAGGAGAAACCAGACCCTTTTAGGGTTTCCTCAACCCTCAAATGCCGCCGCTTAGCCTCGCGCCAAGGCTCCGATTGCGACGGAGATGGCGCCGACTCGACGAATCCGGCGAGAGAGGTATGTCCTTCCTCCCTTCTTTATATTTTAAATTAAAAATAAACAAAAAATAAAATAAAAAAGAATGGAAAAAATGAAAAAATAAACACGATTCACCTTCGAAAAAACCCTTTGTAATCTCATTATTTTCTCTCTATTTTCGTATTTTTTTACACTGAAAAATTCCCTCCCTTTACAGATTTCTTCTATGGCCTTAAATAGCCGAAAATAATAACAAAAAATATAAAAAAAGAAATACCCTCTTTTTCGTTATTTTACTGTTGTCGTTGGTTGTTTGTTGCTGCAGGTACGGCCAGTCAACGTGGAGGCAAACGTGCGTGACGTACGCGGGGCTGCTGTTGGGATGTGCGGCGGCTGCGGGCAAATGCTGTTAGGGTTTATGAAATTTTAATGTTTGAGCTAGGTTAATTTAGGTTTTAGGCTGTTAATTGGGCCTGTTTATTGGTTTGGGCCCGGGCATATTTGGGCTTGTACAGCTGCCCCTCTTTGCTCATTGTCGTGTAACGCGAATAGAGCAAAGACTAAGAGCCCAATTGTGCCCTGTCTTACTGAGCCTCGACTTCTTTAGTGCTTCTCTTCTTCAAATAGCCTTGTAGTGACCTAAAAAATTTGGCGATGGGCGCTAGTCAAATGAATTATTGAAAATTTGAAAACAATGTCTCGATTTTATTTGAAAAAAAGGAGTTGCCACTGATCTTTTTTCCTAGGTGTGATCGGACACCTACAAAATTCTCTTTTTAGAAGAAAAATTTATTTTTAAACTTTTCTAAAAAAGAGGTAATTTTAGGTCCACGTAAAAATCTAGAGAAAATTAGGGTTCGGGAGTCGGTTACGCGCGAGGAAGGTATTAGCACCCTCGCGACGCCCAAAATTGGTATCTCATTAAACGCATGTTGTCTTAATTTTCGAAAATACAAGTTCAACTTAATGTTTAATCGTGATCCGATTGAAACATGAGAATCTTTTTTTTTAAAAACACGAGAATTTTGAAGCACCAAAAAAAAATTGAAACACGAGAATTTTTTAAAACACGAAGATTTTTGGAACACGCAAAATTTTGAAAACATTAAAATTTTTGAAATACGAAAATTTTAGAAACACGAAAATTTTTAAAACACGACAATTTTGAAACACGGTCAATTTTTGAAAATACGACAATTTTTGAAATATGAGAATTTTTTTTTAAAACACGGAAATTTTTTTGAAAACAAGAAAATTTTCAAAATACGGGAATTTTTGAAAACACGGGAAAATTTTTTAAAAACACGAAAATTTTTGAAACACTAGAATTTTTAAAACACGAAAATTTTTGAAACACGAAAATTTTAGAAACGTGAAAATTTTTAAAACACGACAATTTTGAAACACGATTTTTTTAAAGAAGTATCATATTTAACACGAATCAATTATATTCATCCCTACATGACGATGAAATAATCGAATTAGTGCCAAATCGATTCAACTTAATATTTAATCTTGATTCTATCTAAACACGAGAATAATAAAAAAATACGAGAATTTTAGAATTTTTTCGATTTTTTTCTTTTTTTTAAAAAAGGGCGTATCGTGTTTAACACAAACCGATGATATTCACCCAACATAGCAATGAAATCAACGATTTTATGTTAAATCGATTTGTTGCCTCATTTATTAAAATTATTTAAAATAAAATAAAATAAAATAAAAATTGAAGTAAATTAAATTAAAAATATAAATGCCAAAATATAAAAATGCATAAAATACTAATAATATTTAAAAAAATACGAGCATTAAATTAAAATTAAAAAATAAAATTATCGAAAAAAAACCTCAGAACACGAGCTTCGCCGAACGGATAATACAAATTGAACCCCTTCTTCTTCTTTTTTTTCTTTTTTCTTTTTTCTTTTCTTTTTCTTTCCCTTTTTTTTCTGTTGGGCTGCTTGCGTGTGGGTCTGGCCTGCTGGGTGCGCTGGGTCTGCTGGGCTGCGCTGGGCCTGGCCTGCTGGGCTGCGCTGGGCCTGCCCTACTGGGCTGCGCTGGGCCTGCTGAAAATGGCCTGTTTTCTTTTTTTTTTTGCTTTGTTATTCTTTTTTTTCTTTTTGGGCTACTCTTTGGGCCGCTGGGCTGCTACCGTGGCCTGCTAGGTTGCTGGTGCTGTCGGGTCGGGTCACGGGTCGTGCAGGTCGGGTCTGGCCGGGCCGACTATTACAAAATATTTTCTTTTTTTCTTTTTTTCTGTCTTTCTTCTTCTTCTTCCTTCTTTTTTTCTCTTCTTTCTTCTTTTTTCTTCTTCTTCTTCTTCTCCGTTCGGTCTTCTACGCTGCCGTCAATGCCGCTGCTGCCGTCGCCTCCTCCGGTGGCTCACCGATGGTCGGCCTCTCCTTCTCCCCTCTCTTCTTTTCCTTTTCTTTTTCTTTCTCAAAGCTTTTTTCTTTTTCTTTCAAGTTTTTTTTGATTTTTTCGTGGGTGGGGGGCCATTTTTTGGAGTTTAAACTCCTTTTTATAGTTGATTTTGCTTCTTTTTTTCAGGTAGCAGGTGGGGAAGGCCATGCCCTAGGCCGGCGGCCGGAAATCGTGGGGTAGGCGCACGAAATCCGCCGGATTATTGGGGATTTTCTGACAGAAGGACCAATTTGTAAATGTAGCAAAATTTTTGGGGCCAAAACGTAATTTTGAGAAAGCTTAAGGGTCCAAATGTAATTTTAAGAAAGTTTAGGGGTCAAAATGTAATTTAGAAAAGTTTAGGGGTTAAACTATAATTTTGAGAAAGTTTATGGGTTAAAATGCAATTTTAGAAAAGTTTAGTGGTCAAAATGCAAAAAAATTATTATTATTTTATTAATTTTAGTTTTTTTTAACGAAAGTTATTCCCGGACAAAATTCAGTGATTACAGCTGCCCCTCTTTGCTTATCGCTATGAAACATGGATAGAGCAAAGACTTAAAAGCACTGAATTTTGTTCGATCATCCAAAATTTTTCTTTTTATTTGAAAAGCAGAAATCGAGAATAGCTCAGCGTGAAACACGAGGCTCAACTCACCTCTTGGATTATGATTTGACCTTCGAAAAACAAAAATTGAAAATACCCCGACATGTGCCCCGAGGCTCAACTCACCTCTCGCAATATGAGTTGATTTTTCAAAAAACATAAATTTAAAAGAAATACCTCGGCATGGTCTGAGGCTCAACTCACATCTGTATTATGAGTTGATTTTTGAAAAACGGAAATTTAAAAGAAATACCTCGGCATGACCCGAGGCTCAACTCACCTCTGTATTATGAGTTGATTTTTAAAAAACGGAAATTTAAAAGAAATACCTTGGAATGACCCGAGGCTCAACTCACCTCTGTATTATGAGTTGATTTTTGAAAAACGAAAATTTAAAAGAAATACCTCGGCATGACCTCAGGCTCAACTCACCTCTGTATTATGAGTTGATTTTTTGAAAAAAGCAGAAATAAAAAAAATACCTCAGCGTGACCCGAGGCTCAACTCACCTCTGTATTATGAGTTGATTTTTTGAAAAAAGCAAAAATTTAAAAAAATACCTCAGCGTGACCCGAGGCTCAACTCACCTCTGTATTATGAGTTGATTTTTTGAAAAACGGAAATTTAAAAGAAATACCTCGGCATGACCCGAGGCTCAACTCACCCCTGTATTATGAGTTGATTTTTGAAAAACAAAAATTTAAAAGAAATACCTCGGCATGACCCGAGGCTCAACTCACCTCTGTATTATGAGTTGATTTTTTGAAAAACGAAAATTTAAAAGAAATACCTCGGCATGACCCGAGGCTCAACTCACCTCTGTATTATGAGTTGATTTTTTGAAAAACGAAAATTTAAAAGAAATACCTCGGCATGACCCGAGGCTCAACTCACCTCTGTATTATGAGTTGATTTTTTGAAAAACGGAAATTTAAAAGAAATACCTCGGCATGGTCTGAGGCTCAACTCACATCTGTATTATGAGTTGATTTTTGAAAAACGGAAATTTAAAAGAAATACCTTGGCATGACCCGAGGCTCAACTCACCTCTGTATTATGAGTTGATTTTTTGAAAAAAGCAGAAATTAAAAAAATACCTCAGCGTGACCCGAGGCTCAACTCACCTCTGTATTATGAGTTGATTTTTTGAAAAAAAACAGAATTTTAAAAATATTTCTTGAAAGAAACAGGGTTTCAAAAAAACATCAGGTGAAACTAAAAGCCTTCTTCCTCATTGATTCTGTGCAGCTTTCTCCTAGTATTCCTTGCTCTACTGGTATACCTGTATATGTCATGTATGATGTTATTATGATATGCACATGTTTGTCCTAAATGCTTTTGTGTCTACATGATCATGCAATGCACCGTGGGCTGTTTGTCACGTGCCCCACTTTTGATTTTTGTGAGAGTCCGCATTCATTTCCTCAATTCTTGACTTTTCTCTCCAGTTTTGTATTCATCCTCAAGTTCTGTGAGTAATCCACATCTTTGTATATCACTCTCTTGCCCCCTGTTGAACTTTTTCTTGCTTTAGGGTCCTTGTATTTATCAAGTTCTCATTCAGGTAATGCTCAACATTCCCTTTGTTTAGAGTATGTCATCTTACTATTTATCATTTAAATGAGTCAAACACGAGATGCATACAAAAGACAAAGTAGGCATGAAAGAAATACCTCACATTCATTTTTTAAAAGCAACAATCGAAGGAAATTGACAAGGAAAGTTTAACAAATAAATTGTCATAAAGAAAAGAAAGCGAGTTCAATGGCCAGAAATGCTCTAGATATCCAATGCATGAACTTTCCACGTTTCTTCATCCTGGATCTTTTCGAGCACGGCTTCTTGTGTAGAAGATTTTGAGCTTCTGAGAATGCTTCAAATATTGTAACCCCGCCATTCGACTCCCCGTTCAAGCCAATTGGCTTCTTCAAGCCCGAGCCCACTTCATTAAGACGCCCTTTTGGGTTTTCATCCTAATCCTTTTGTTTATCAAGACGCCCTTTTCGGGTTTTCATCTTGATTTTTCTTTTTCTTTTCTTTGTTTTTTCTTTTTTCTTTTTTTTGTTTTGTTCCTTTTTTGTTGTTTTTTTTAAGCATAATATTTCTTCACAGCATCTGAGTTCACTGGATTAGGTAATTCTTTCCCGTCCATCTCAGTGAGAATCAGAGCCCCTCCTGAGAATGCCTTTTTTACAACGTATGGCCCTTCCCAATTTGGTGACCATTTTCCTCGAAAATCCTTTTGTATCGGGAGGATCTTTCTTAAAACAAGCTCCCCTTCACGAAATTCTCTTGGCCGCATCTTTTTATCATGAGTCGTGATCATTCTTTTCTGATACATCTGTCCATGACAAATTGCCTTCAAGCGTTTCCCTTCAATAAGGTTTAGCTGATCATATCGAGCTCGAACCCACTCTGATTCTTCTAATCTTGTCTCCACTAAGACGCGCAGGGATGGGATCTCTACTTCGATAGGCAGAACGGCTTCCATCCCATAGACCAGAGAAAAAGGAGTTGCCCCCGTAGACGTCCGTACCGAGGTGCGATATGCGTACAAGGCGAATGGTAGCTTTTCGTGCCAGTCTTTATATGTCTCAGTCATCTTCCCAATAATCCTCTTAATGTTCTTATTAGCGGCTTCTACTGCTCCGTTCATCTTTGGGCGATAGGGCGAAGAATTATGATGTTTTATCTGAAATTGCTCACACACTTCTTTCATCATCTTGTTGTTCAAATTTAAAGCATTATCTGAAATGATTCTTTCAGGCAGACCATATCGACATATGATCTCCTTTTTTAAGAACTTGCAGACCGCAGCCTTCGTCACATTAGCAAACGAAGTCGCTTCTACCCATTTTTTGAAGTAGTCTATAATCACAAAGATAAATCGATGTCCATTGGAAGCTTTCGGGGAAATCGGCCCTATAACATCCATGCCCCACATAGAAAAGGGCTACGGAGAAGTCATGACATGAAGGGGCGACGGAGCTGCATGAATTTTATCGCCATAAATTTGACATTTGTGGCACTTTCGTGCGTAACCAATGCAATCCCTTTCCATCGTCAACCAATAATAACCAAGTCTCATAATCTGCCTGGCCATGGTGTAACCACTGGCATGCGTTCCACAAATCCCTTCATGAACCTCCTCAAGTATCTTTCTAGCTTCAACAGCGTCCACGCACCTCAGGAGCACTTGATCTTTTCCCCTTTTGTATAGAGTATCCCCGTTAAGAACAAACCCAATCGCTATTCTTCTGATTGTTCTTTTGTCATTCTCATTTGCTTGCTCAGGGTACGCTTGATTCTTGATGTACTCTAGGATATCATGGAACCATGGTCGTCCATCTGACTCTTCCTCAATGCTAAAACAGTGTGCTGGGGTCTCATATATGCTCATTTGGATATGCATTATTTCATTTTCTCTGTTTGCTTTGAACATCGAAGCCAAGGTGGCTAGGGCATCAGCCAATTGATTCTCTTCCCGTGGAAAGTAGTTAAAAGTCACTTCATGGAATTCCTTGATTAGCTCTGCGATGAGATCGCGATATTTGACTAATTTTGAATCTCTTACTTCCCAATCTCCACGAACTTGGTAAATGACTAGTGCTGAGTCCCCGTGTACCTCTAAGATTTTGATTTTCCTCTTGATAGCTACACGAAGTCCCATGATGCAAGCTTCATATTCCGCTATATTATTTGTACAGAAGAAATTCAATCTGGCAGTAAGTGGGTAATGGTCCCCTTCAGGTGATACTAAGATTGCTCCTATCCCATGCCCCAATGCATTTGATGCACCATCAAAGCTCATCTTCCATGACTTTCCTTTTGATGACTCGCCCTCTTTTTCTGAAATGCACATCAAATCTTCGTCTGGGAACTCAAATCTCAAAGGCTCGTATTCCTCCATTGCACGACTTGCCAAGAAGTCAGCTATTGCGCTTCCTTTTATCGACTTTTGGCTCACATATACAATGTCATACTCAGTCAATAGGATCTGCCATCGGGCCATTCTCCCTGAGAGTGCAGGTGACTCCATCATGTACTTTATTGGGTCCAGTTTTGAAATTAACCATGTCGTGTGATACAACATGTATTGTCTGAGCCTTCGAACCGTCCAAATTAATGCACAACAAAACTTCTCAATTGAAGGGTATTTTGCCTCATATTCTGTGAACTTCTTGCTGAGGTAGTAAATTGCCTTTTCTCTTCTCCCTGACTCATCATGTTGCCCCAGTACGCAACCCATTGAGTTCTCAAACACTGTCAGGTACAATATTAAGGGTTTTCCAGGGGTCGGCGGTACTAGCACAGGAGGATTAGATAGATACTGTTTTATCTTGTCGAAGGCCACTTGGCACTCCTCGTTCCATTCTCCCGGATTACGTTTTCGAAGGAGTCGAAAAATTGGGTCACACTGATTGGTAAGTTGAGCAATGAATCGAGCAATGTAATTCAACCTTCCTAAAAAACCTCTGACTTCCTTTTGTGTACGCGGGGGAGGCAATTCTTGTATATCTTTTATCTTATCTGGGTCAACCTTGATACCTCTTTCACTAACAATGAAACCTAGCAGTTTTCCTGAGGTAGCCCCAAATGTACATTTGGCCGGGTTAAGCTTCAACTGGAACTTTCTTAGCCTTTTGAACAACTTCTTGAGATTTCCAACCTGTTCTTTTTCTTCCCGAGATTTGGCAATCATATCATCGACATAAACTTCTATTTCTTTGTGCATCATATCATGGAATAACGTTACCATGGCTCTCTGATATGTTGCCCCAGCATTCTTTAATCCGAACGGCATTACCTTGTAGCAGAAGGTTCCCCACATTGTTATGAATGTAGTTTTCTCCATATCTTCGGGAGCCATCTTTATCTGATTATATCCCGAGAAACCATCCATGAAAGAAAACAGAGAATGCTTTGCCGTATTATCCACCAAAGTGTCGATGTGCGGTAAAGGAAAGTTATCCTTAGGGCTTGCTTGATTTAGATCATGATAATCCACGCACATTCGCACCTTGCCATCCTTCTTTGGCACTGGGACTATATTAGCTACCCATTCTGGATACTTTGAGACTTGTAGGAAGCCAGCGTCAAATTGTTTCTTGACTTATTCTTTTATCTTTAACAGCATTTCGGGTCTCATCCTTCTTAATTTCTGCTGAATGGGCTTGCATTCTGGTTTCAGTGGGAGCTTGTGGACCACAATATCCGTGTTCAATCTTGGCATATCCTGATAAGACCAGGCAAACACATCCTTGTATTCATGGAGCAAGGCGATCAAATCTTGCCTTGTGTTTTCTGAAATGGAAGTCCCAATCTTCACTTCTTGTTTCTCTTCTTCGTTCCCCAAGTTAACTACCTCAACAGATTCTTGATGGGGTAGGATTTGTTTCTCTTCTTGTTCCACAATTCTCAGTAAGTCAGGAGACGAGACACAATCTTCAACATTTTCGTCAGCTTCGAATTCTCCTAAACAAACAACCTTCTCAAAATTGATTTCAGGATTCATGACGGGATTATTCATGCCATTGATATCTGAGCACCTGAAAGGTGAATGGAAAAAGGCTATAGCAGAGTATTGAGGTATTGTAATCAACACACAATGATATGAGATGATATGAGTTATATGCCTAGAAAAGGATATGAACAGAATGAGTAGTCGCAAAGTTAATGAAAAGAATATGACAATATAAAACAAAATGCATCTTCATTAATGTTCATTGAAATGATAAAGAGCAAACAGAAGTTCTTACGAAAGGAACCCTACTGTTTAAGGACACACAAAATGAAGGGTTAACATTGAGCATTACTCTGAAGGGGACTTAAAAAATATAAGGAGGTCCTCAGCAGTCCAGTTGTTCAAAACATATCCTGGAGGACAAGAGCGTATCATTGAAGCATTCTTAATTTCATCATTCTCATTGTCAATAGCATTTAGGCTGATATTCTGAAGACCCTTTTCAATCAATAATGTGACTTGCGAGTTGTTCTGCCCTAGGTACATCACTCCTGCTGATGTAAATGTTCTTAACAAAGGAGGATACACTAACGGCTCCCACCCCAATTCCTGGCCTGAAGCCCTTGCGATTCTTCTCTCTCGATCTTTCTACAATTGTTTTCTTCTTTGATGTATATCTGGTTTGAACCCCAAACCGTATCGGCCCTTGTGGTGCGTTGGTTTCAAAGCTCTAACCATCCCTTGTTGATATTTTCCCAAACCTTTCCTCGCTCGAGCTCCTTTTCCCACAGTCAGCTTAATTCCCATCCCGGTATTCCTTGACAGTTTGGGAATAGGGATTTTATTCCCTTCAGCAACAAATGTAGCATTGATAAATTCCAAGGAGCGAAAAGAACATTCTACCGCATCCTCGCTTATTTCGATGTAGGGTGCATCAGTAGAGATAGATGCGATGATGTCTTCCTCACCACCAACAGTAATCAAACGGCTATCCATGATGAACTTTACTTTTTGATGGAGAGATGAAGAAACTGCCCCAGCAGAATGGATCCAAGGTCTTCCTAAGAGGCAATTGTATGAAGGCGTGATGTCCATGACTTGAAACTCGATATCATATACACATGGCCCCACTTTTAAAGGAATTTCGATCTTTCCCATGACTTCTCGCCGTGTCTCATCAAATGCCCTTACTGTAGAATAACAAGGCCTCAGATAAGACATATCAACCGGCATCCTAGAAAGCGTGGCCAAAGGCATAACATTGAGTGCAGATCCATTGTCGATGAGCACATTTGGTAATATGTAACCTTTACAATTGGTTGTGATGTGCAATGCTTTTACGGAGCCCCTACCATTTGGCGGTATTTCGTCATCACTAAAAGAGATAAAATTATCTGCATGTAGATTATTTGCCCACCTATCAAGCTTTTCCATGGATACATTGTTCGCCACATAAGCTTGATTTAACTCTTTTAACAAGGCATTTCGATGTGGCTCCGAGTTCAACAATAGAGACAATACCGAGATTCAGGCCGGCTGCTTGTTTAATTGTTCTACGACGCTATATTCACTGTGCTTAATAAACTTTAAGAACTCATGTGCTTCCTTCTCATTCACAGCCTTTTTAACTTCCTGCTCAAGTTGTGTTTCAACATCATCCTCAACCTCATACATTGGTGCTTTTCCTTTTTGGCTCGGACCAGCAACCTTCTTCTTTGGCTCAACCGTCTCGGGAGAATAACATCTTCCGCTACGAGTAAAATGCCCTACTCCGCTAACACCTTCACTCACAACCTTGGACTTTTCACCCTCAGGTACAATAATATTGACATCATAATTCCAAGGCACTGCCTTGTTGTCCTTATAAGGGAAAGGAGCAGGTACTTCAATTATCAAACTTGGTTTAACTTCTTGACTAACTTCTTCCTTCTTTACCTCGTAATAAATCACCAAGGGTCTATCGACACTATAAGGGAAAGCCATCAATTGATCATCAGAGGCACATATTTCTCCCTCATCGGCCCCTTCCACACTATCAAAGACTTTGACCTCCTTGTTATCTATCATGTCCTGAAGTAATTTTCTAAATTCCCTGCAAGATTGGATGTCATGCTCTTCAATGCCATGAAAATCACAGAAACCCTGGTCTTTTGTACTTTCTTCTTTAAGGATCTTACTAGACGGACATAGCATGCCATTTTCAATCATCATCTCCCATACCTTCTTCAAAGGTGTTCTTACTTCATTAACATCACATTTGGCTTGCCAACTGTCTTCATCTGTCACCGCATTTACATTCCCGCCAGTATGGTTAGGAAGAGGATTTCCCGTCACATTGCTAACACCATCAAATCGTAAAATGCCAGCATCGATGAGACCTTGAACCCTCTTTTTAAAGGCCACACAATTTTCTGTAGAGTGCCCCTGATTCCCAGCGTGATACACACAACTAGCATTAGGATCATACCACCTCGGGTAAGGGGGCTTCAGGGGTGCCATGTAATGTGGGGATATCAATTGCTTCTCCAACACTTTCGGGTATAATTCTCCGTATGGCACAGGAATTGGGGTGAATTGAGGTTTTTCAGGAATGGGTCTTACTGGTCTTTGATCATTTTTAGGTTGACTTTGTGTAGGCATGGTGTTTGGTGGGAACAACGTGAATGGTCTTTGGTTATTCATAGCATAAACAGGGTAAGACGGAGGTGCTTGATGGTAAGGACCTTGAGGAGGAAAGTAGAAGTTTGAAGGTGGGCGATAATGAGGTCGTGATTGGGTGGGGTACGAATTGGGGGTACAGTGACTCTCGGTTCCAACCATATGAGCCTCTGCCTCCTTTTTCTTTGCGGGTACTACCCTTTTCGAACTCTCGGGGCCTTCCATTCTCCCACTCTTGACGGCGTTTTCAATAAGCTCCCCGGATATTACAATATCCGCGAAGTCCTTTGTGGCACTTCCTACCAATTTATCGTAAAACGGCGCTTTGAGAGTATTAATGAAGAGGACCGTTATCTCTGTCTTAGTTAACGGAGGCTCTACCTGAGCCGAGATATCCCTCCATCTTTGTGCATATTGCCGAAAAGTCTCTGTCGGCTTCTTTTCCATCATTTGTAAGGTTAGTCGATCAAGCACCATATCCGATACATGCCTATATTGCTCACAGAATGCTGAAGCCAAATCCTTCCATGATCAGATTCTCTCTCTACTGAGTTAATTATACCATCGAAGGGCTGAGCAAACCAAACTATCTTGAAAGTAATGCACCAACAATTTATCATCGTTTACATAACCAGTCATCTTTCGGCAAAACATGATCAGATGCGCCTTTGGACATCTTGTTCCGTCATACTTCTCGAAATTAGGTGCCTTAAATTTTGGGGGTAAGACCAAATCAGGTACCAAACTGAGCTCTTTGGCACTCAAAGCAGAGAAAACTTCAGCGCCTTCTACTGCCTTGATCCTCTCTTCCAGGATCCTGTACTTATCCTGAGCGTTATTGTCATCAATTCTCAGCCTTGCTACTTTTACAGGATCATCTAGGTCTGGAACAATTGGATCTGAAGGAATAGCCCCAGGGTTCGATACAAACATTCCCTGTCCTAAATGAGCAGATGGAGTAGGATGTTGTTCCAGACTTGTAGGTTCTCTTTGGGGGTATCCTCTTTGCATTGTATGGACATGAGGTGGAGTAAATCCCGGGGGATAAAGTGGATCTTGATTAGCTCTTGACTGAGGCGGTTCTACAATATCGGGGCTCTGCATAGGTCCCTTTCCTTTGACCAAGGCCGTCATTATTTCCATCATTTTGGTCATTTGATCTCTTTGCTTGAGCGATTCCTCTCGAGATCTCACCATCAAATCTCTTGCCTCTTGCTGCGACTTGGCCAGTTGCTCCTGCAATTCTCTTTGGGTTCTTTCCATCCTTTCCATCCTTTCATTGAGTTCGGCATCCATAGTTCTAGCTCTTAAGCGCGTCCTATAGGAGTGACGTGATTCCAGACTTGTAGTGTGGTAACTGTGGATTAGATGGTTTTAACCTTAGCCAATGATTAGGGAGATATGAGCATGTAATGAATGAATGAATAATTAATGAATGTTAATCATGCGTAAATATGCAAAAATAGGTGTTGATTCCAAAATGGCCCCATACTTGGGCGTTTCATTTATCAAAAGAGTCCATTACAAAAAGTTTTGCCATATTAGTTTTACAGTTACACAAACTCCTTAGCCACGTCGCCTTGCTTCTTTACACGTTCCAGGAACTCCAATATGCTTGATCTTTGGCTTGGAGGGTATTGGCAACTGAGAACTTCCGCTTCATCTGACAATTGTACTACATGCGCAGCCGCCCTACGAATTTCATTGATTAAACTGCCGAGATGCATATCCTTTTCTTGGAGGGATCTCTCATAGGCGCAAATGTCTCTATCATGCTGACCATTCTTGTCTTCTAAAGCCCTCAAGAGGTCATCCAAATATTGTTGATGAGCTTGCAGTGTACTCTCTAAACTTTGAATTTTTCCTTTTAGCTCTTGATGCTCAGACTGACTAGCTGTTAGTTCTGCAGTCACAGCTTCGTGTTCAACACTCTTCTTCCTCAACTCTATCATAGCACGTGCAGCTCTTTCCTCTTCTTTCTTCTCTTTGGCTTTCCAGAATTCCATCCCACCTTTGATATTGCTTAGTTCCTCCTTCCATTCTGCTGATGCTTTGCCCAATCCACTATTTCTTATAGTGCCTCTTAATTTCTTGTTTTCCAAATGAAGGTCCCTTAAATCCTTTCTCGTAACTTCAACATCTTTTTGGACTTTTTCGGTTCTGGATTTTTCAATTTTGACATCAATCTTCAACTGGTAGTTCTCCTCCTGGAGAGAACTAATATCTCGCAACAGTTTGGCTTTTTCACGTTCAAATTCATGTCTTGCAATTTCTAGCTCGGATGGAATTTTCTCTAAGAACGGATTCTGGCAAGCTTCATCAATCGATGGGGTTACTTGACTCTTCACTCGTCGTTGCCTCCATAGGTCATAGTCTACAGTGATAGTATCAGCATAGAGAGCTAATTCCATTAGGTAGATTTGCCTCCAAGAATTCACAGTATCTCGAACCTTTTTCATGTAACCCTCACCCATAAAGGCAAACTCCGATTGTGCCAATCCATTGGAAACTGGTACAAACTGTCGCGAAGCGAACTATCTTTGAACCAACAATGGAGCATATCCAACTCCTCCCCATAATCCTAGTAAAGGCATCCAGTCTTGGTTTCCACACTTGTATAATAAGACAGAGGGACGAATCCAAGGTGCTCTCCAAGTTATATCTTCGGCACGGAGGTTCTGAAAAACTGAGACCTAGTGTTGTTCAGTGACATCCTTCGGCCAATCTTTTTCAAGGTGTGCTTCCAACAGGGCGAATGTCTTTGAAAACATGTGGAAAGGCGTGCGCTCTACCTTCCAAAATTGGCTAAAGATCCAAACATTCAGTAACTGAGCGCATCCAATAAAACGTCCTTCCCCTTTTCTCCTACAAGCATTTAGAGATCTAAAAGTCTCAGCCAAGATGGTTGGGACCAGGTTGACTCTTTGCTTCAACTTTTCGAAGAAATCCACAACCGCAACTTCAATATGCCCAAGAACCTTCGGGAAGACGACCAGTCCGTAAATGGCCAAGGCAAATAAATCTACTCTTTTCAAAACATTTGGATGATTCTGAACTAACTCCCGAAGAGAAAACCACGGAACACAACTGACTTCATTCTTCTTCTTTATCTGTTTTTCAGCCCATGTACCAGTCATCCCCGTCAACTTCATTAGCTTTTTCTTGAAGGTCATTGGTTTAGGCTCCTTCACATATATCTTGTTGAGTTGCACATTATCGATGCGAAGTAAAGCGGCATACTCTTCTATGGTCGGAGTCATATCTTCCTGATTGAAAGTGAAACATTGATAGGCTGGGTCCCAGAATCGAACCATGGCTTGGATCAACTGCTCGTTCACATCAATTGCTATCAAGTGAGCTATATCCCCATACTTCTCAGTGAAAATGCCTTTGGTATCTGAGTCCCACTGTTTCCAAATCCTAGTCAAGTCTTTGAGATCATTCTGACGAGTATTCAAAGTCACATGCTCAGGAAGATCAGAGATGTATCCTTCTTTTAAACTATCCCCTTTCGCTTTCTGAGTCTTCAAAGACCAATCTCGAACTACGGCATTTTTCTCAGTTACTTGTGTAATTGACTCCTCCATCAGAAACCCGTTTTTGGCAACCAATCTTTAACCAACACCTTCCTAATGAGATGTCTACGATGCATGATGAAAAATAAAATGAAAAACAAATAACCCTGGTCAGAGATCACAACAGATATAAAAAGAAGAAAGAAGAAAAATAAAGACTATGGAAAATTTAACGAATTAAGCTATTCAATCATGCAATTTGGTGGAAAAGACCCACATTTTTTCTTTTTTCTTGCCCCAATATGCTTTACAAGAAACCTACCCCACATACCATCAGGCAATCTATCCGGCCCAATTTATTAAACAGACTTAATTCATTAAATAAGTGTAAATGCAAAAGAAATAAAAGGTAAGAGGCGTTTCTCCCGTGTACTTATTTTGGTGACTATTCGATAGACGGAGGTTCGGCATGGCTCTACTCGGGTGGCTCATACGGTTCACTATATATAGTTTCGGTTCTAGAAAGGTACTCGAATTGTCCATACTGTCACCTACTAAGGCTAGTACGGAGCCTCGGTTATCGCCCGTCAGGGCTCGCGAGCTCAATTCGAGGGATTACATTTACTTATGCCTGTGCGGAGGGACGAGTTAACTCACGAAAGCATAAGTCATATGTAACCCGGAAGTATTTCACTAGCCTGTGCGGAGGGACGAGTTAACTCACGAAGGCGTAGCGTTTACTTCCACTTAAACGGATGGAGCCCGGGTAGAGAGCTCAAGTTATGCAAGAATGCAGGTGCACGGTGTGTGGGGAGAAACTCACAAACCTTTTTATTTTTATTTTTACTAAAAAAAACAAACTAAAACCACAAAACTTAAAGCTGAAAAAAAACACGAAAGTAAAACAGGTTAGAAAAATATTAATTTCAAAACCGGATGCGGATGTATGATTTTTTTTTGAAAAAAAAGAAGATAAAATTCAAGGATCACGATTAAAAATTAATTTGAACAAGAATTTTTGAAAATTTGATAACGCGCGTTTAACGTCAGACTCGACTCTCAAAAGTCCCCAGTGGAGTCGCCAGCTGTAGCGACCTAAAAAATTTGGCGATGGGCGCTAGTCAAAGGAATTATTGAAAATTTGAAAACAATGTCTCGATTTTATTCGAAAAAAAGGAGTCGCCACCGATCTTTTTTCCTAGGTGTGATCGGACACCTACAAAATTCTCTTTTTAGAAGAAAAATTTATTTTTAAACTTTTCTAAAAAAGAGGTAATTTTAGGTCCACGTAAAAATCCAGAGAAAATTAGGGTTCGGGAGTCGGTTACGCGCGAGGAAGGTATTAGCACCCTCGCAACGCCCAAAATTGGTATCTCATTAAACGCATGTTGTCTTAATTTTCGAAAATACAAGTTCAACTTAATGTTTAATCGTGATCCGATTGAAACATGAGAATCTTTTTTTTTAAAAAACACGAGAATTTTGAAGCACCAAAAAAAAATTGAAACACGAGAATTTTTTAAAACACGAAGATTTTTGGAACACGCAAAATTTTGAAAACATGAAAATTTTTGAAATACGAAAATTTTAGAAACACGAAAATTTTTAAAACACGACAATTTTGAAACATGGTCAATTTTTGAAAATACGACAATTTTTGAAATATGAGAATTTTTTTTAAAACATGGAAATTTTTTTGAAAACAAGAAAATTTTCAAAATACGGGAATTTTTGAAAACATGGGAAATTTTTTTAAAAACACGAAAATTTTTGAAACACTGGAATTTTTAAAACACGAAGATTTTTGAAACATGAAAATTTTAGAAACGTGAAAATTTTTAAAACACGACAATTTTGAAACACGATTTTTTTAAAGAAGTATCGTATTTAACACGAATCAATGATATTCATCCCTACATGGCGATGAAATAATCGAATTAGTGCCAAATCGATTCAACTTAATATTTAATCGTGATTCTATCTAAACACGAGAATAATAAAAAAATACGAGAATTTTAGAATTTTTTTGATTTTTTTCTTTTTTAAAAAAATGGCGTATCGTGTTTAACACAAACCGATGATATTCACCCAACATAGCAATGAAATCAACGATTTTATGTTAAATCGATTCGTTGCCTCATTTATTAAAATTATTTAAAATAAAATAAATAAAATAAAAATTGAAGTAAATTAAATTAAAAATATAAATGCCAAAATATAAAAATGCATAAAATACTAATAATATTTTAAAAAATACGAGCATTAAATTAAAATTAAAAAATAAAATTACCGAAAAAAACCTCAGAACACGAGCTTCGCCGAACGGATAATACAAATTGAACCCTTCTTCTTCTTTTTTCTTTTTTCTTTTCTTTTCTTTCCCTTTTTTTCTGTTGGGCTGCTTGCGTGTGGGTCTGGCCTGCTGGGTGCGCTGGGTCTGCTGGGCTGCGCTGGGCCTGGCCTGCTGGGCTGTGTTGGGCCTGCCCTACTGGGCTGCGCTGGGCCTGCTGAAAATGGCCTGTTTTCTTTTTTTTTGCTTTGTTCTTCTTTTTTTTTCTTTTTGGGCTACTCTTTGGGCTGCTACCGTGGCCTGCTAGGTTGCTGGTGCTGTCGGGTCGGGTCACGGGTCGTGCAGGTCGGGTCTGGCCGGGCCGACTATTACAAAATATTTTCTTTTTTTTCTTTTTTTCTGTCTTTCTTCTTCTTCTTCCTTCTTTCTTCTTTTTTCTTCTTCTTCTTCTTCTCCATTCGGTCTTCTACGCTGCCGTCGATGCTGCTGCTGCCGTCGCCTCCTCCGGTGGCTCGCCGATGGTCGGCCTCTCCTTCTCCCCTCTCTTCTTTTCCTTTTCTTTTTCTTTCTCAAAGCTTTTTTCTTTTTCTTTCAAGTTTTTTTTTTTGATTTTTTTCGTGGGTGGGGGGTCCATTTTTTGGAGTTTAAACTCCTTTTATAGTTGATTTTGCTTCTTTTTTGCAGGTAGCAGGTGGGGAAGGCCATGCCCTAGGCCGGCGGCCGGAAATCGTGGGGCAGGTGCACGAAATCCGTCGGATTATTGGGGATTTTCTGACAGAAGGACCAATTTGTAAATGCAGCAAAAGTTTTGGGGCCGAAACGTAATTTTGAGAAAGCTTAAGGGTCCAAATGTAATTTTAAGAAACTTTAGGGGTCAAAATGTAATTTAGAAAAGTTTAGGGGTTGAACTGTAATTTTGAGATAGTTTATGGGTTAAAATGCAATTTTAGAAAAGTTTAGGGGTCAAAATGCAAATTTTTTTTTTCAATTTTAGTTTTTTTTAACGAAAGTTATTCCCGGACAAAATTCAGTGATTACAAGCCTTATTCCTTCCTACTGCATCTTCAGAGGTATAGAAACTGGTGCTCCAATCTACTCCACTGGAATGCCGGAGAGATAGGATTCATATGTTGTAGCTTCTCAAAAGACCAAAATTTGCTATCTTTAATCTGCTCCACTGCAACTTCAGGGAGATAAGACCTATAGCTTCAACTTGTTCTGCTACAACTTAAAGATAAATCTGATGCGATCTGCTCTACTGCAACTTCAGAGAGATAAGATCTATGGTTTTAATCCACTCCATTGCAACTTTAAGGAGATAGGATTGGTTACTTCTGTCTGCTCCACTGCAATTTCAGGGAGATAAGACTTGTATCTTCGATCTTCTTCTGCCAATACAGGAAGACAAGATCTGCTATCTTTGATCTACTTCACGCCAATACATGAAGACAAGATCTGTTATCTTCGATCTACTTCACGCCAATACATGAAGACAAGATCTGCTTTCTTTGATCTACTTCACCACCAGTATGGGAAGATAAGATCTGCTATCTTCGATCTAATTCACGCCAATATATGAAGACAATATCTGCTTTCTTCGATCTACTTCACGCCAATACATGAAGATAAGACCCATTATCTTCGATCTACTTCATGTCAAAACATGAAGATAAGATCTGCTATCTCTGATCTACTTCATGTCAATACATGAAGACAAGATCCATTATCTTCGATCTACTTCACCACCAGTATGGGAAGATAAGATCTGCTATCTCTGATCTACTTCATGTCAATACATAAAGACAAGATCCATTATCTTCGATCTACTTCATGTCAATACATGAAGATAAGATCTTCTATCTCTGATCTACTTCATGTCAATACATGAAGACAAGATCCATTATCTTCGATCTACTTCATGTCAATACATGAAGATAAGATCTGCTACTTTTCAACCTGCTCCATTGTTGCTCAGGGAGATAAGGCTTTATGATTTTTCCAATCTGTTCTCTAGGGAACATGACTTGTATAATTCACTTTATGAACCTAATTATGCCTAATGAATAGGATGTCATGAACAAAATGAATCAAATGCTCCTAACTAGACATGTATGAATGACATTTGAATGAATGCAGAATGTCATTTTTCGAGAATGACCCCTCCTTATCACTTAGGTTATCATTACTCAAAGTTTATTAAAAAATTATCGCTAATGTGCTATAGCGCCTTTTTGCTCGGTTGGCGTCTCCAAAGAAACATTTAACCAGACTGCCCCCACTGTAAATCACCAAGTTTGATCCACTGGGATGCAAAATTTGTATCATCTTTCTCCTGTTGTAACCCAAGAGTAAAAGATTTGGTCTTTTCAATCCTCTGCTATCACAATTCAAGGATATCGGATGTGAAACTTTTTGGTCTCTTACACCATTCCCAGGGTGTTACACCAAATGCTCATGTACAAATGAAGAATTTTTCTCCAAGAACAACTTTTTCTTATTATTCGGTGATCATTGCTTGCTTGTTCATTGAAGCTTTGTCACCAACACGATATTTTGCCATTTTGTTCAATCAATACTTTAGATAAGAAAATTCAAAGGGATAGTCTTAGTTTAGACTCTTCTTTATCGGATTTCCAACCTTTGAACCTGGTACGTTCTAAATAATAGTCCTGTTTGAGATTCCTATATTATTTAGAAGCTTCTAGAGTAATATGCAAAACTTCCCTTGTGAAAGTTTTATTAGTCCATTAATTATTATTCTATTGCAGCATGCTTGCAAAAAGATCATGGATAAGAAGAAAATTGGTTCTGAGTATAGCTCGAAATAAATAAATTATCAAAAGATAATAAAGATGGATAACAAAGAAATTGATTTAGGAACGCGTATATTGGAAATGAATGAAGTGTTCCAAGAATAACAAAAATAGTATAAGGATTAGGTGCCCCAGATATCGCAGCTTGAACTTCTCTGTACAGACCTTCTGAAGACTACTCTGAGTTTAACATGTGTTTAGGAGATCTATAGTACTTTGTTGATGTCCCAAAATGTCGCCTACCCTTTCCTATTGATTTGGGTATAGCAAGACCATTGAATGCCCCATTCTGATCAGTATTTGAGCTACTCTGATAATCTCATGCCCCATTCTGATCAATATTTGAGCCACCCTTTTCGAGTTTTCAACTCAAATCCCTTTTGGTCTAAGGCGCCCTTTGCGAGTTTTCACCTTAGCCTCTCCATTTTATTTTTCCATTTTTCATTTTTTTATTTTCATCTTTTCATTTTTTCACATCACTTCTTTTTCTTCCCCCCCTTTTTTTGGAACTCAAACTGCTCTTTGTGGGTTTTTTACCTTGGTCCTCTCCTTCTTTAAGCGGAGTATTTCTTGACTGAATCTGAGTTTACAGGACTTTGCAGGTTTATCATCCATCTCACTCAAAATTAAAGCTCCTTTGGAAAAGACCTTCTCTATAACATAAGGTTTTTTCCAATTTGGCATCCGTTATATTTTTTGTAGAGTGAGGAGCTTCTTCATCATTAGGTCGCCATCGTGGAATTCTCTAGGACAAACCTTTTGCTATAGGCTCGCATCATTCATTTCTTGGTACATCTGACCCTGATGAATAGTTTCTAGCCTTTTTCTTCAATTAGGTTCAATTAATCGTATCGAGATTGGATCTTCATCCTACTTCAGCTCAGCCAAAACTCGAAGAGAATGAATTTCAACTTCAATGGAAAAAAAATCGTGATAAACTGAAAAGAGTGGCATTGCCCCGGTAGAGTTTTCATTGCACCATTCATGATATTAACCTTGAACATACTGCAAATTTCTGATATCGTGCAGTTGTTCAGATTGCAATGACAGCGCTTAAAAGAATGAAAAAATCGTAAAGAATGAAAGAACATTTGCTTAAAGATGATTGCAATAATGTATTTCATTAAAATAATAATGTTCAGACATGAGCCTATTTCACAAAGAATTGCTTCTAGGCTAAAAGCAATAAGTGTGTTCTGAACATTACTCTAACAAACTCTAAATGCTATAGGGGTTTCTTCTGCAGTCCAATTATTTAGAACACCTCTAAGGCGAATATCTAACAAGGACCCTTTTAATTGTGTCTGCATATATGGCATCGATGTGCAAATTTCTCACCACTTCTTCATACATTGCAGTCCCTTCATCCTCAATCATGATTAGGTAGCGAATTTCCTGCGCTAGACGAGTCACCAAACTTGACAATACCCATGCTGATAAGTCTTTCAACTTGCTTCTTGAAGGCAGTGCAATTCTCAATCGAGTGTCCTGTAATTCACGCATGGTATTCACATTGTGCGTTCGCATCATACCATTCGGGATACAGAGGTTGTAGAGGCTTCACATGAAAAGGGGAAACAACATGTGCATCAAACAATTTTTGATACAGTTTCTTATACGGTACTAGGATTGGTGTAAATTGGAACTTCTCAGTCTTCATGCCAGAATCTTGCATCGATAAATTCTGTTGATTACCAACCACCTTTCTTGGCTGACTCATAGTAACTGACTTAGAGTAACCTGTATTGTTTACCTCATTTTCTCTTCTTCTTGAGATTGACCTCTTGTTACTCTCATCTGTATCAATTTTCTGGCTTCTTATCGCATTTTCGATCATTTCACCATTCATAACTATGTCATAAAAGCTTTTTGTAGCACTTCTTAACATATGCGTAATGAATAGGGCTTTTAGCGTATTGACAAAGAGCATTGTTGTTTCACTTTCTAATAGTGGTGGTTGAACTTGAACGGCCACTTCCCTCCACCTTTGTGCATATTGCCTAAAGCTCTCGTTTGGTTTCTTTTTCATATTCTGAAGGATGATTCTAACAGGAGCCACGTCTGTTACATGACTATACTGTTTCATGAACGCCTGTGCCAAGTCCCTCAATGAGACAATCGTGGTACGACTCAATTGGTTGTACCATTTAGATGCTGCCCCTGCAACGCTATCCTGGAAACAATGTATCAATAGTTGGTCATTGTTAACGTATCCAGCCATTCGCCTGCAGAACATGGTGATATGATCTTCTGGGCAAGTTGTCCCATTGTACTTCTCGAATTCTGGCATCTTAAACTTATGAGGGAGTACCAAATCCGGAACTAAACTTAGCTCTTTAGCGTCAATCTCACGATAGCTTTCAGTGACTTCCATTGCCTTGAATTTCTCCTCGAGCCATTTGCACCTTTCCTCTAGCTGACTTGGTAACTCCTCCTTTAATCTTTCCTTTTCGGCCCCTTCATCGAAGTCAGGAACGATAGAGTTAGTATAGTGGTTTTCAGGATTAGAACCCAATCCAGCTTGAAAATTTGAAGCACCGGCCTGAGACTGCTGAGGCCTGATTGTGACAGTAGATTTGTGCGGACATTCAGCTTGAGTTTGCACATGTAGAGGAGTAAAGCCTGGAGGATAGAGTGATTCATCCTCGTTACCCTCCTCGATATCTGCCATAGGACCCTTTCCCTTATCACCCCCTCTAGTCAATAGTTGGGTCAACTTTGCCATCATATTGTTTTGGGATTCCTGTATCTTCTCTGACATATCCCGTTGCATCTTGTCTAACCGCTCCTGTACTTATAACTGGAGTTGGTCTTGTTTTTTTTTCTGGTGCTGTTCGAGCTTTTCCAATATCTGATCCATGTCTTTAATCTTTACTCGAGTAACGTAATGGTGTTTGGTTGGTTGGCTGGTTTCCAGGTTAACTGAGCAGTGATTTTAATTAATTAGGATCATTTAACGGTGTCTAATGCATATGATGTAATGAAATGCAAATGCATAACATGAATGCAAAAAAGAGACGTTGATTCTAGTTCAATTCTTTACTAGAAAACTTCTCTAGAAATTAAATCTCTTTACACAAAGCGGATATATATAAACGGTTTCGCCCTCATACTCCAAGCAAAGGCATCGACCATTCAGATATTAAGATGCATCTCGCGACTTTGAGCTCCTTTTTGTTTGATCTAAGTTGTAACTCCTTGCTTACTCACATTCATTAGCTTCTTTAGGAGGTTGGGACCTTTGATGACTTTTGAATAATCTTTGACAATTTAAATCCTCAGCTCATGCAGCAAAGTCGTGTACTCCTCTTGTTAGGCTATTACCTTTCGTGTCACGTTTTCTTAGACTTTACTTGGACAACCATATTATCTTCCACCTTATCAAGAAATTCATTTTCCATGACAAGTTCTCTATTAACAACCAAACATGAATCAACACATCTTTTCTATAATGAAATGCCATGCAGTCAAAGTGAAATATAAAAAAAACCAGTATCATGTACAAACAATCAAAACACCTAGTCAAGTGTCTACCAGGGTTCAGTGTAGATCTACCTAATGTGAGTTCCTAGGGTTCACTATATGAAGTTTGGCTTCTAGAGCAAAGGTACCCGAATCAACAGATTCCTCGATCCTCACCCATCATAGGCTCATGTGAATCGAGTTTAGTTCAGGGGAATACATTTCCCTATGGCTGCACGGAGATGAAAATCTCACGAAGACATAGGTACGGATGTATCCCGAAAACGGTCCACTACCTTGCACGGAGGTGAAAAACTCACGAAGGATTAGTTTCTCGCTCCCACATAAAGGGGAAAACAGATCATGTAATGCAAAATGAAAATATAGATCAAATGACTTGGTCCAATCATGCAAACATATCATGATGAAAACGAATAAATGTGAAAGGAAATCATGATTAAAAAACTTTTGATTTTCGACAACAAGACAAAACATAATCAATTTATGGCTCGACTCTCTAACGTCCCCAGTGGAGTCGCCAAGCTATCGAAACCATCTTTTTTGAAAACAAAAAATTAGTTGTCGACTTTAAAAATAAAACTAGAGTCGCCACCGATCATTTATTAAGGTGTGATCGGCTCACCTTAAAAATTATTTTGGTTTACGAATTTTGAGAAAACGAGTCCGAGAGTCAGTTACGCACGAGGAAGGGTTAGCACCCTCGTAACGCCCAAAATCGGTACCAAATTGATCATTTAATGTTGTAGTGTCGAAGGTTAAAAAGATTTCAAAATCAACTCAAATGATGAAATTTGAAAAAGGATAACCAATTGTTCAAGTCATGTAAAGAAATCGAGTCCCAATACGTTAGGGTACAATTCCTCATAATCCCCGAACTTTGAATATGACTTTTATTTTATGTGAAAATCTTCATTTTGAGAAAGTAACATGCCACACCCAATGCGTTAGGACACAACAAGTTAAGTTCCCAAAAATGATTTTTATACTCGTGCATTTTGAATAGAGAATATCCTTGGTTATTTAAGATTAACAAAGAAAATCAGAACCCAATACGTTAGGGCTTAATTTCCCTCGAAAATTCTAGACTTCGAATATTGCTTTTATTCAAAAAAAACCTTTGAATCAAGAAAATAACTTTGATGTATGGTTAAAACCAAACTATATTTTCAAAAAGGGTATGTTAAAAAATTAATGTACAATATGATACAAATACTTTAATTTAAAGCATATATGACTAAATATTTACAAATATATACAATTAAATTTGCAAATATGTGTACACATATATTTAACACACATATACAAGGATAAATATAAAAAGATGGAATGGAATATATCAATCAAAAACTAATAAAAAATGCATGTATGTATTTGAAAATCGTGAAAAAAAATATAAAAGTATGTACATGTGTATATATTTACAAAATAAAAAATGTATAAGTATATATACATAAGTAAATCATGAAAATATGTATACATTTAAATACTTATGTATATATGTACAACATGTATAAATAACGGAGTATATATGACAATAAAAAATGTTTATAATAATTAAAAGATATAAATATATATATACTATAGAAAATGAATATATATTTTAAATTATTCAATATGGGAAGTACATATGAATTAAAATGTGTATGCATATTTATATATCTATATTTATGAAAAAAATAAATTATGAAGAATAATATAAAAAAAACATATATAGAAGTATACGTATGTACATATTTACAAAAGTAAAAAAAAAGTTTTTGAAATTAAAAATATAAAAGTATATATATATTATAAAAAAATGTTTGTATGTATATGAAAATAATGATTACCAGATTAATAATAATAACAAATAATAATAATAATAACAGTAAACTAATATGAAATTTAATTAGAAAAACAAATGCAAAGGATCAAGTTGAGAACAAAACAAAACTGAAAAAAATGAAAGCAAACTAAAATAAAGGACATATTTGCAAAAGGCGCATAATTTGAAGGGTCAAAAAGGGAATTAATCCCGCCCTTCCTAAACGCTGCGCAGCATTGAACTAAATCGTAATACGGGCAAAATATTCGGGTCAAATTAAAAACAACGGATTTGATTAAAACGTGTCGCAAAAAGGAGGGACTAGTAGCGCAAATCTCCCATTTAAGGTTGATATGCGCGGACCCCACCCCAAAAACCAAATGGCGCCTGCTTTGTCCATCTTTTAGGTTTTAAAGGAAAAGAAAGAAAATTAAACAAAAGAACATTTATTTGTTCTTTTGGGTTTCCCTTTCTAGAGGAGAAACCAGACCTTTTTAGGGTTTCCTCAACCCTCATACGCCGCCGCTCAGCCTCGCCCCAAGGCTCCGATTGCGACGGAGATGGTGCCAACTCGATGGATCTGGCGAGAGAGGTAAGTCCTTCCTCCCTTCTTTATATTTTAAATTACGAATAAATAAAAAATAAAATAAAAAAGAATGGAAAAATGAAAAAATAAACACGATTTACCTTCAAAAAAACCCTTTGTAATCTCAGTATTTTTTCTCTATTTTCGTATTTTTTTTACACTGAAACAGATTTCTTCTATGGCCTTAAATAGCCGAAAATAATAACAAAAAATATAAAAAAAATCCCCTCTTTTTCATTATTTTGCTGTTGTCGTTGGTTGTTTGTTGCTGCAGGTATGACCAGTCAACGTGGAGGCGAACGTGCGCGACGTGCGCGGGGCTGCTGTTGGGATGTGCGGCAGCTGCGGGCAAATGCTGTTAGGGTTTCTGAAATTTTAATGTTTGAGCTAGGTTAATTTAGGTTTTGGGCTGTTAATTGGGCCTGTTTATTGGTTTGGGCGCGGGCATATTATATTCGGGCCGGGCCAGGCCAGGCCCGGGCCAAAAAAGTGCTGCCCGAGGCCCTGCCCATTTTCTAAACGGGTCTCCTTTTTTTGCCCAAACCATATTTCAAGCCTATATTTTTACCCGAACCCTCCCATATTTCGGGCGGGCCGTCAGGCCGGACCGAGCCGCCCAGCCCATGAGTACCTCTACTCCAACTCCACTCAATTTAGTGAGGCCCATCAATTATAATGATTACTCAAACATACCACCTTATGTAATTACAAACAAATACACTCAAATCTAATTATTAGATGAGTTTTTAAAAATTACATTATTCTTTATGTTTTTTTATCGTGATTGTATTATTTTTTTACATCATAATTACGTTTGTCATCTATCTATATAGTTGCATTAATTGATATGGTATAAATTTCAATTTCGTAAATAATATTGCTAACGTGTAATTTTTCATGACCAAAGTTGACTGTCTTTTTCTAAATGGCGGTCTCCGCTATAATAGATGTGTCATTTTAATTCATCCTAAAACGTAGAAATTAAAGATGCTTTTAATGTTACCTTAAAAAAAGAGAGAAAAAGTTATTAAAAAATTAAAACAATTTAAGTTTTATATTTGCCTAAGTAAATTCCTTCCCTTAAAAAAATACAATAAATAATAAAATTAATTGCTAATAACACATGCAATATGTATAATATTAAAATAAAAAAAATAGATTAATTGTGAGTGAAACTGTAACAACCCGTTTTCAGTAAAATCGGAACAGTGGTTTCATGAACACAAATCCGACTCAAAAAGAAAAAATATTTTAATATTATTACATGGTCTGTATTATGATAGGAATGACGTATGAAGATTTCGTTAAGAAAAATTTACCGATTTCATATTTAATAGTTAAAAGGACCAAATTGCATAAAGAGTAAAAGTTGAATTCTAGTAGCTAGAGGGATCAAATAGCTATGGAATTCAAAATTTGAGGTCCTTATAAGGTAAATAAACCATTAAGAGGAGTTAGTAGATAATTATGATGATTCATCCATGGAAAATTGATTAAAGAAAAGGACTAAATTGAAAAGTGGAAATAATAAAAGATGATAAATAATTAAATAACAAAATATCATCTTTTTCATCATCTTTCCCCAAATTATTTTCATGGAAACCCTAGCTAAGAGAAAAGAAGTCAAGCAAGCTTAATTAGATCCGGATAAACCTAGTACGAAATTGGATCGAGAAAAACAAAAAGTATCGAATTAGTAACCTACGAACACGAACAAGTGTCGAGGTAAGTTCGTGTAACTAAATTGTGTAATTATATGTTTGAATTTAATGATATGCATGTGAATTGTGTAATTGCCATGTATATGAATTCAATCATATATCTGATATTGCTCGACAAATATTAAGTCCATTTTGAATGAATGAAATTCGATGGATACAAGGTTTCCGATTGGTTGTGATCTATCATATGTTGCAGACACACCATAACTTAAAAGAGCGTCCTGTTATAAGCCCTCTCAAGCTTCCAGTTATATGGTTCTTGTGAGCTTCTCGTTAATAGCTCTTTGGAGCATCCCGATCGGTTGTGATCTTGCATGTGTTGTAGACACACCGCAGCTCTTTATGAGCTTCCCATTTAAAGGCTCTTTCATGAGCTTCCTGATTAAAGGCTCTTTATGAGCTTTCTGATATGGCTAGTTTAAACTTCTCGATATAAGGCTATCCAGAGCTTCCTGATTAATGGCTCTTCAGAGCTACCCGTTATAAGCTCGCATGAGCTTCTTAAATATGGCTTGCATGAGGTTCTTGTTATACAGTCCGGATAAGGTTCCCGTAACATGGTCACGTGAGCATCATGTTATATGGCTTGAGAGAGTGCTTCCTGTTTATGTGCTCGTATGAGCATTTTCGAATATGAATTGACGAATTTACAGTATTATACACTTCGTGCGTACTACCTATGTATCCATCGAGATTTCAAAGGATTCAACGGGTAAAAATCTTATATAAGTTAAGATAAATTCTGAATGTATTGTTACCTGTATTTACATGGAAACATAATATTTGATGAGCTCATTCTAGTGCTTGTTATTCATATGAAATACATGACTAATATGTTTGATGAAGTTGTGTGTTTTAAGCTATTAGCCAAATTGCTTGGATGCATTTTATATGTTTATTTTAATAAAAATGAATGGTAAGTTAATATTCGTTATACGAACTTACTATGTAACACCCCTATACCCAGTTCGACCCAAGGAACCTGATATAGGAATACTACATTTGGTGCCAAAGTAATTTTTGGCTAATAACATTAAAAATAAATAAATTTTTATAACTTATATTTTAGTCCCTACTACTTCGAACACACTTGATCTTCCTAAGTACATGCCATTCTATTCAAAATTTTGAAACATACCCTCTTGGCACTTGGAGATGTGATGAGATGGATGCTCGCAACCTCAATCACAACTCTTCAAAATCATTGTACCTAATCTGCGCACGGAAAGCAAAACCGTGTGCTGAGTAAAACTCAGTGGTATTTCTATAATCCGAATATTTAAAGATAAGAAATTACAAATATACAATTGAAATATAAACATACATTAATATTTAAATATTATAACAACCATATTACATTTCATTTGTTTCACAAATATCTCAATTCTCATACTTGCTATATAAATAGCTTTTCACAATTTATTTCACATTTCATTATACAATTGCATTATCCATTCCATATTCATTTCATGAGTATATAACTTATGTATTCCATATATTTGCAACATATTTCACATTCTATTTTCAATTCACTATTTCACTTCCATTTCTCATACCATGCTATTTCAATATCAATTACAAAACTTTATTATTCATTTACCCCTATTAACACGACTCGGACTCAGACGGATACACTGATCCAACCAAAACACACCAGTTTGGCACCCAGTGCCTCATCGGATAATTCGAAGTAATAAATTGACATCCAGTGTCTCATCGACTCGAAGTCGAAGAAATCCCTGAACTCTTCCAATCCTATGGCATGCCATCTATATCCGACTCAGCCCGATACAATTAATAGGGTTTAATTTCGCTTTCCAAATACAATCAAAATTCAATTATCATATTTGCACACATAGATATATTCAATTCAATTCAATAATCAATATATTCATAATATATATCAATTCAATCCATTCAATCAACTTTAATTCAATTCAATTCAATGTCAACGTGTCAAATACTCACCTCAATACTTACCATATGCATTAAATAAAAAATACAATAATTAATGACTAGTTTCGGATTATAGAAATACAAACTGAAAATTCCGAGCTATTCCTCGTCGAATTTATCTTTTCCCTTTTTAGTCGAGGGTTCCAGTATGACTTTAGCTACGAAATTAAAACAATTAAAATTCATCAATACAACACAATTCAATCTCATAGTTAATATTTCAATTTTTACTCAATATTTGCCTAAATTCCAATTTAGTTCCTAAACCGAGACTATCTTTATTTCTTTACATTTAATTCTTTATTTTCATACAAATTCCACTTTAGACTAAATTTAACTCCCTATTTTCACTAAAATCCCTAAATTTCAAAATTTTTACAATTTAGTCCCTATTACTCAAAATTTACAATTTATTCTACAATTCAATCCTTTTTCATTTCTAACTTAAAAATCTATCAATTTAATCCCTAATACTAAAATTATTCAACATAGACAACACTTCAAAACTCAATAATTTCTAAAATATCAACATGAGTCGGGTAGTATTTAATACCGGGATTCCAAAAACATAAAAATTACAAGAAAATGGACTAAATTAACTAACCAATTGAACTTTGAACAATTGAAATCCCTAGCTTCTCCTTCCTTCCTTCTTTCCCCTTTTTCTTTTCTTTCCTTTTCGTTTCGTTTCTACCTTTCTTTCTCTTTTTATTTATTATTGTAATATAATATATATACTTAAACATTAAGTAAATATAATATATATTAAATATTTTTAACTTATGCCGCCTCACTTAAAGAATAATGGCATAATTGCTCATTTGGCCCCTTTAATTTTTTAATCTATAATTCAACTTTCATCCTTTATGCAATTTAGTCCTTATACCTAATTACTCTTAATTCATGTAAATTCACCTAACCAGAACCTAATTAACCACACAACTAGCTTCGTAGATATATTTAATAAATGTTTAAATATTTATGAGTCTGGTTTACGGTAACAACGTCTCGAAAATGTATTTTTTGACACCCACGACTATCGGGTCGTTACAATAAGCATTAAATGCTTACTCTGTTTTATTTCCTCTGTTTTATAGTACTCGAAAGCTCGTAAAGGTTGGAACAGGATCGGAGCAACATCACACTATCCTTTAGCTTGTTTCGGTATAAATAACAAACTTTATTTTGGTATAATGACATGTAAATTGGCCAAATGATGGCATATAAATATTTGGTTATAATTAGCCATTGGAATGACTAGTGATAGCATGTTTTGGTTTGTATATATATAAATACGAGATTATATTATGTTTGGTATGTTTGTGCTTGGATTAGTTGGATTAGTATGCTTAAATGAGTATTGGTTAATTTGATAAGTTGAACACTTGAATATTTGTGATGATGTATCTTGCATAAGACTTAGTTTTTGGCTTGATTTGAGGGCTATGAATTGGCTTATGAATGTGCTTAAATGTTGTTGTAGGTGGAAGGAAAATTGGTGAGAAAAGTGGCCTAGGAAATGACCTATTTTCATCCACACGGGTAGAGACACGGGTGTGTGTCTCAGCCGTGTGTGACACACAGCCATGTGCACGGGCTTGTGAATTGGTCGTGTGTCCCCTACATCTTAAAAATTGAGAAACATAATGCTCAGAATTGTTCACACGGGCAGAGACATGAGCATGTGTCTCAGCCGTGTGTGACACAAGGCCTAGCACACGGATGTGTGATTTGGCCGTGTGACCCCTGCACTTTAGTAATGTAAATTAAATTGACCACAAGGCCTAACACATAGGCGTGTGACTTGGCCGTGTGACCCAAGTCAGTAGCCACCCTAATTTGGACATGGGCTGGGACACGGCCGTGTGTCCCTACTTCGAATATCCACACGGCCTGGCCAAACGGGCGTATGTCCCCTGCACTTAGGTAAAAATTTTGAAATTTTACAAAAAATTATCTGAGTTCTCGGATTAGTCCTGACTTGTTTCTAATGCATATTTTGGGCCTCGAGGGTCTATATAAGGGATATTATGATTAAATTATGATATGAATAATAAATGTTATGAATTAATTGTGTTTGATCTGTAAACTTTGGTAATGCTTTGTAACCTTATTTCGGTGATGGATTTGGGTTAAGAGTGTTACAGAAACAAAATTTAAGCACCTAAATACATCAAATTAAGAAAATTTTTTTTGAATTACAATTGTAAGGCCTAATTCAATCCGGGCCCAAACAAACCAAACCAAACCAAACCAAATAAAAAAAAATAGTCCATTTACAAAACATCAAGCCCAAATTACAAGCCTAAATTTAAAACCTATTACCTAAATTACAAAGCCTAAAAATTAAAAAACCCTAACGGTCCAAACATCTAAATTGTTCAATGTACAGAAACCCTAATCGTAGCCTTTTACGCCGTACCCTACCTAGCCGCTGTAGCTCCTTCCCACGTCAGGGCTGCACCAACTTTTCTGCCACCGCCAACCACGCTTGCAAAGAAGAACAAACACACAACTAGAATAGTAGAAAAATAGAAAAATAATGTCGTAATTGGCTATGAAAGCCATTGAACTGATTGTAAAAAGGGGGTTCTTTTTTTGAAAAAACAGAGAAAGAAATACAAAAAAAAGCAATAAAAATTTTTAAACAACAGAATACGAGATTTCAAAGGTGATTGATTTTATTTTTATTTAATTTTTCAAATAATTATATATATAAAAAACATAAAACAAAAAAAGGGGAAGGTTTTCACCTGTTTCGGTTACTGGAGAGAAGAGGAAACCGAAGGGTTTCTCATTTTGGCTTGATTTTTGCTGTGATCCTGGTGCTTTTAACCCCAAAATGGGGCTTCTCGTGAAAAGGAGGTTAAAAGGAAGCATTTTAGATTTTTCTTGTCACCGAGGATGGCAGAGCCGTCGCCGGCGATCGGTGGCCAGCATCGCGGTGACTCGCGGGAGCCATGGCCGACCTAAGGAGGCCTTCAAAGAAAAAAGAGAAGAATGTTTTTTTAAACTGTTTTATATGATTTTTTTTGAATTTTTTAAACTTAAATAGGCCATCAATACGACGTCGTTTTGGCCTGGCTTCAGATGCCCCAAAACAATGTTGTTTCAAAGCGGAGCCCGACGACCTGAACCGTCCATGCAGCAAGGTCCGCGTGCTTTCATGAAATGGTCTAACTTCCACTTGAGTCTTTTCGTTTTTCGTTGTTTCTCAATATTGTCCTACTGCTATTTATTATTTCTTTTAATTTTGCCCTTTTATTTTGTTTTTTTGTGCAATCTGGTCTCTGGATCAATATGGACCCGCTTAGGGGATGGCATGTGTCCCAGGGTTTGGGATAATTGCCCATTTGCTCCCTGGTTATTTTCATGCATTTTATTTTGATCCTTATTTCTTTTTTTATCATTTTTATTTATTTACAATTTATACTCTTTAATTTCATTCTGATTTCAATTTGGTCCTTGGTTTATTTAACTTCAAATTTTTTTTACAAACTATTTTATTTATTACTTTATTATTTATTTATTTATTTTCAACTTTTAATCAATTTTTTCATTATTCACTTATTTATTTACTTATTATTTCTTTATTTTTTATGTTTAAAATTGGCTTGTTTTTGTATTTTCTTTTTATTGTACATTTTTTTCTGCATTTATTATTATTATTATTATTATTATTTATTACTTTTTTATACTTTCAAAAAATTAGATTGCTTATATTTTTTTTACTTGCACATTTTGTTATTATCATCATTATTATTATCTTATTATGCATACTAGTATCATGATTTATTATTATTGTTATACTTTTATATTTTATTATGCATATTATGTCAATATTACTACAAATTGATATCACATTATCATTATTCATTAAGCATGAAATTTTTATCTTACTTTTTAGCCGTATTTATTTATTTATTATTCTGATATCATTTCATTTTTACTCATCACTGTTTTTTTTATTTTATTAATTACTATGCCATTATATATTCATTCTTTATTTTACCTTATGCCCAAACAAGCTAAATACACATTAATTTAAATATTGCATTTGTCTTTGCACGATGCCCAAAAAAATGAAAATTTTCAAATCAAGGTAATGATTATTATTTTAGAATTAGAAAAGTCGTGTTCTTAACTTATGAGATATGGCTTATTTCTAAAACTGAGATAATCAAATATTTACTTTAAAATAAATAAATAACGAGATTTAAGTAACGATTAAAATGGCTATTATTCTGGTTTACGAAAACTAAAGGCGTCGTGTCCTAACTCACGGGGCATGACCCTTCTTCTCAATTAATTCAAAATAAAGCCTTTTCTATTAAAATATCTTAATACAAAGGGGTCGTATTTTAAATTCTCTTCAAATTTTTAATTTTCAACACTAGGACATCGAGTAATCAATTAGGTACCAATTTTGGGCGTAATGAAGGTGCTAACCCTTCCTTGTGCGTAACCGACTCCCGAATCCATTTCTAGATTTTGTAGACAAAAAATCATCATTTTAATAAATTTAAACTTTTATTAAAATGATCAAATTGCGAGGTGATCCGATCACACCTAATAAAAAAGGATTGGTGATGACTCTCGTTTTCATTTTTATATAAAAGTCGATTTTAAAAAAAAAGTTTCAACAGTTTGGTGACTCCGCTGGAGACTAAAATAAGAGAGTCAAGCCACGAGTTGATTACTTTTGGTCTTTTTGTCGAAAATTGATAACTTAGTTTAAATTTACGATCCCTTATTGCATTTCATCTTTCATGTTTTGTTTTGATATCTCGGATTGTATAACGATCTAGTATATCTATTTTATTGGTTCAAAAGTTTCTTTTTGTGTGTTTGTCGCATATTACATTGCATAACTATTTGATTTTGCCCGTCTTAAGTGGGAGTGAGAAACTATTCCTTCGTGAGGTCTTCACCTCCGTATAGGATAGTGGATCGCTTTCGGGATACATCTGTAACTATGTCTTCATGAGATCTTCATCTCCGTATAGCCATAGGGAAATGTATTCCCCTGAACTAAACTCGGTATGTATGAGGTTATAATGGGTAAGGATCGAGGAAACTGTTGGTTCAGGTACCCTTACTTTAGAACCGAGCCGCATATAATGAGTCTTAAGAACCTACCCTAGATAGAACCATACCGAACCTTAGTGGTCACCCGAATAGGTGCTCTATTTATTATTGCTTGCTTGCTTTAAATTCTAGCTTTGTATGAAATATATTGACTTGTTTCGTTTTATTTTGACCGTGGTTGCATTGCTTTTTTATCATAGAAAAGGGGTGTTGATTCACGTTCAGTTGCTAAATAGAGAGCTTGTCATGGAAAAGGGATTTCTTGATAAAGTACATGATGAAGTCAACTGCTCTGAATGAAAGAATGGCCTGATGGAAAATTCTGCTTTTCAAATTTGATATAATCTATGTGAACTATAAAATAGTAAAAAGGGAGTGTAATAGCAGATTTTCTAGCCATTAGAGCTCTAGAAGATTACGAGCCTTCGAAATTTGTTTTCCCAAAAGAAGATCTGATATATGAACCGCTGAAGAAGGTGCTAAAGAAAAACATCCTTGGAAACTAAATTTTGACGGAGCTTTAAACGCTATAGAGAACGAAATTAAGGCAGTCCTGGTATCTCTAAATAGAGATCATTATCCTTTTACTAGTAAATTGAATTTTGATTGTACGAACAATATGACAGAATATGAAGCATGCGTCATGGGTATCCGTGCAGCCATAGAACGCAAGATCAAAATACTAGAGGTATATGGGGATTCTACACTAGTGATCTATCAACTCAAAGATGAATGGAAGATAAGAGACCCCAAACAGATAAATTATCGCAGACTGGTTCTTGAGTTAATTGAGGAGTTTGATGACATCACTTTCTGCTACCTCTCGCGAGATGAAAATTAGATGGCTGATGCCCTGGCTACTTTAGTTTTCATGGTCAAAGTAAATAAACAAGATGATGTAAAACCTATCCAGATGAGTATTTATGAGGCAACGACTCATTGTTACAACATCGAAGAAGAGAAAAAGGATGATCACCCTTGGTACCACGATATACTGTGATATGTAAAGAATCATGATTACCCTGATTAGGCGACCGAGAATGGTAAAAGGACACTGAGGAGACTGGCCAATGACTATGTCTTAGATGGAGAGATTTTGTATAAAAGAAGAAAGGATCAAGTGCTACTAAGATGTGTGGATGCCATTGAGGCCAAGAAGATTTTGGAAGAAGTCCATGAGGGCGTTTGTGGAACGTATGCTAAATGTTTTACAATGGCCAGACAAATCATGAGATTCAGGTATTATTGGTCCACCATGGAAAGGGATTGTATCAATTATAGCAAGAGATGTCATAAGTACCAAATTTATAGAGATAAAATTCATGTGCCTCTTTCACCTCTTCATGTTATGACTTCTCCATGACCTTTCTCTATGTGGGGCATGGATGTCATTGGACCGATCTCGCCAAAAGCTTTCAATGGGCATTGATTCATTTTTGTGGTCATTGATTACTTCACCAAGTGGGTAGAGGCCACTTCTTACGCCAATGTCACGAAGTCGACAGTCAGCAAATTCTTGAAGAAAGAGATTATATGCCGGTATGGGATGCCAGAAATGATTATATCTAACAATGCATTGAACTTGAACAACAGTACAACAGCGGAGGTCTGTAGTCAATTCAAGATTAAAAACCATAACTTGTCACCATATCGCCCAAAAATGAATGGTGTGGTGGAAGCAGCCAATAAGAACATTAAGAAAATCGTGGGGAAAATGACTGATACTTATAAAGATTGGCATGAGAAGTTGCCATTTGCTCTCTATGCTTATCAAAAGTCTGTCAGGGCCTCAATCGGAGAAACGCATTTCTCATTGGTTTATGGAATAGAAGCGATTTTGCTCATTGAAGTCGAGATTTTTTTTTGAGTTTTGTTAGAATTGAAGTTAGATGAAGCAGAATGGATCCAATCCTGATATGATCAGCTGAATTTGATTGAAAAGAAGAGGTTGAAAGCTATCCATCATGGTCAGTTGTACAAAAAACGAACGATGCGAGCTTATGAAAAAAATGTTCGCCCCAAAGAATTTCATGAAGGGGACCTGGTATTGAAAAAGATCCTTCCTATAGAAAATGACTTCAGAGGAAAGTGGATGCCAAACTGGAAAGGACCTTATGTGGTAAGGAATGCCTTTTCTGGAGGAGAGCTGATTTTGACCGAAATGGATGGAAAAAACCTGCCTAATCCTGTGATTTAGATTTAGTCAAAAAATACTTCACCTAAAAAAAAGGGAAAGACCAAGGCGAAAACCCGCAAAGGGCGCATTGAGACCAAATGTGTTTTTGAGTTGAAAACCCAAGAAAGGGTAGCTCAAATTTGGATTAAAGATTGAACGTATGATGGTCGGATCTTCTTAGAAGGAGACACGTTACATCTTAGGGCATCAGAAAAGTACTCTAGATCTCCTAGACACATATCCAGCTCAAAATGATCCTCAAGAAGTTTGTGTAGAGAAGTTCATGTTGCGATATTTGGGACACCTATTTTCATCTTGCTCATCTGGTATTTTAGCAGCATTTGCTATCTTTGATTAATCTATTCATTTCGAGCTCTGCTCCCAATAAATTTCAATCTTGTCCATTGTTACGATATTTTTCAAGTATTTTTCATTGAAATGATGATTAACGGACAAATAATATTCAAGTAAAAGGATTTCTGCATATTGCTCTGAAAGGTTCTAAATAGTACAAAGACCTGAACTAGAACCACTGGCCAGAACTAACCAAATCATAGAGTTGGAAATGTTTGGAAACGAATAGTTTAAATTGTGATTATTTCTTCGGGTTTTTTTATCAAAGATACCAACTAAACAAGAAGGTAGGTTAATGTGTCAGTGATAGAACCTTGATGAACAACAAGCAATGTCAACCTAAGCATTAAAAGGGGATCATTCTCGAAAAATGGCATTTTGCATTCATACAAATATAATTCATACACATCTAGTTAAGAGCATTTGATTTATTCTGATCATAATATCCTAATCGCTCGGCATAAATATAGGCCCATGAAATGGATTCTACAAGTCATGTTCTCTAGAGAACAGTGTAACAAATTAGTGAAACCACAAATCCTATACCTTTGAAGTTGCAGTGGGATGGATTGAAGTCATCGTGGTGAATCTTATTTCCCTAAAATTACAGTGGAACAGATTAAAGCTACAAGATACGAATCTTATCTCCTTAAAGTTGCAGTGGGGTAGATTAAAGCTACAAATCTTATTTCTCTGAAGTTGCAGTGGGACAGATTAAAGCTACAAGTTACAAGTCTTATCTCCCTGAACTTGCAGTGGAGTAGATTAAAACCACAGATCTTCTCTCACTGAAGTTGCAGTGGAGTAGATTAAAACCACAGGTCTTCTCTCACTGAAGTTGCAGTGGACCAGATTGAAGTTACAAATCTTATCTCCCTGAAGTTGCAGTGGAGCAGATTAAAGCTACAAATCTTATCTCCTTGATGTTGCAATAGAGAAAATTAAAGCTACAAATCTTATTTCCCTGAAGTTGTAGTGGAACAGATTAAAGTTACAAATCTTATCTCTCTGAAGGTGCAGTGGAGCAGAATAAAGCTACAAATCTTATCTCCATGAAGTTGCAGTGGAGCAGATTAAAGTTACAAATCTTATTTCCTTAAAGTTGTAGTGGAGCAGATTGAAATTGCAAGTCTTATCTCCTTGAAGTTGTAGTAGAGTAGATTAAAGCTACATATCTTCTCTCCATAAAGTTACAGTGGAGCAGACTGAAGTTGCAAAATTTTATCTCCCTAAAGTTGAAGTGGAGCAGATTGAAGCTGCAAATCTTATCTCCCTAAAGTTACGGTGGAGTAGATTGAAGTTACAAATCTTATCTCTCTGAAGTTGCAGTGGAGCGATTGAAGTTACAAATCTCATCTCCCTGAAGTTGCAGTGGAGTAGATTAAAACGACAAGTCTAATCTCTTTAAAGTTGTAATGGAGTAGATTGAAGCAACAAATTCTGTACCTCTGAAGTTGCAGTAGGTTAGAATGAAGTTACTTGAAAAAGAGGAGAACCAAAAAGGTCGAGATTCGACGAGACCAGACAAAATTGGTCATTCTTAAAAGTCTTTGCTCCATTCTCATTACACTACAACGAGCAAAGAGGGGTAGCTATAAAGGCCCAGTTCTATCGCGGCCTAAACAAACCAAACCAAACCAAATAATAAAAAAACAGTTCATTTACAAAACATCAGGCCTAAATTACAAGCCTAAATTTAAAACCTATTACCTAAATTACAAAATCCAAAAATTTAAAAACCTAACAGCCAAAAAGGCCCAAACACCTAAACTGTTCAGTGTACAGAAACCCTAACCGTAGCCTTTTGCGCCGCACCATCCTAGCCGCCGCCACTTCTTCCCACGTTAGCGCCGCACTAACTCCTCTGCCACCGCCAACCACCCCTACAAAGAAGAACAAACACGCAACAAGAACAGTAGAAAAATAGAAAAAAGTAATGTTGTAATCGGCTATAAAAGCCATTGAACCAATTGTAAAAAAGGGTTCTTTTTTTGAAAAACAGAGAAAGAAATATAAAAAAAATAATCAAAAAATTTTAAACAACAGAATACGAGATTTCAAAGGTGATTGATTTTCTTTTTATTAATTTATTTTCGAATCATTTTATATATATATATAAACATAAAACAAAAAAGGAAGGTTTTCACCTGCTGTAATCGCCGGAGAGAAGAGGAAATTGAAGGGTTTCTCACTTTTGGCCAGATTTTTGCTTAGATCCCAGTGCTTTTAACCCCAAAATGGGGCTCCTCGTGAAAAGGAGGTTAAAAGGGAGCATTTTAGGGTTTTTTTTCAGCCACTAGGGACGGCGGAGCCATCGTCGATGACTGGTGGTCGGCACGACGATGACTTGCCGGAGCCATGGCCGGCCTAAGGAGGCTTTCAAAGACAAAAAGAGAAGAAAGTTTTTTTAAACTGCTTTAAATGATTTTTTTTGAATTTTTTAAACTTAAATAGGCCATCAATACGACATCGTTTTGGCCTGGCTTCAGATGCCCGAAAATGACGTTGTTTCGAAGCGGAGCTCGACGACTCGACCCGTCCATGCAACAAGGTCCGCGTGTTGTCATGAAATGGTTTAATTTCCGCTTGAGTTTTTTCACTTTTTCGGTATTTCTCAATCTCGTCCTACTGTTGTTTACTATTTCTTTTAATTTCGCCCTTTTATTCTATTTTTGGTGCAATCTGGTCCCTTGATCAATGTGGACCCGCTTAGGGGATGACACATGTCATAAGGTTTGGAATAATTGCCTGTTTAGTCCCTGGTTATTTTTGCGCATTTTATTTTGATCCTTATTTTTGTTTTATTATTATTTTATTTATTTACAATTTATACTCCTTAATTTCATTCTGATTTCAATTCGGTCCTTGGTTTATTTAACTTCAATTTTTTTTACAAACTGTTTTATTTATTACTTTATTTATTTAATTTAAACTTTTAATCAAAATTTTTAATTATTCACTTAATTAACTATTTATTTACTTATTATTCCTTTATTTTTTTATGTTTAAAATTGGCTTGTTTTTGTATTTTTTTATTGTACATTTTTTTTGCCTTTATTATTATTTATTTATTACTTTTTTATACTTTCAAAAAATTAGATTGTTTATATTTTTTTTACTGGCACATTTTGTTATTATCATCATCATTATTATCTTATTATGCATATTAGTGTCATGATTTATTATTACTATTATACTTTTATGTTTTATTATGCATATTTTGCCACTATTATTACAAATTGATATCGCATTATCATTATTCGCTAAGCATGACATTTTTATCTTACTTTTTAGCTGTTTTTATTTATTTATTTATTATTTTGATATTATTTCATTTTTACTCAACACTGTTTTGTTTTAATTTATTAATTACTATTCCGTTATATATTCATTCATTTTTTCCTTATGCCTAAACAAGCTAAATACACATTACTTTAAACATTGCATTCGTCTTTACATGACGCCCAAAATAAAAATAAAAATTTTTAAATCAAGGTAATGATTATTATTTTAGAAATAGAAGAGTCGTGTTCTTAACTTACGGGATATAACTTCTTTCTAAAACCGAGATAATCGAGTATTTACTTTAAAATAAATAAAAAACGAGATTTAAGTAACGATTAAAATGACTATTATTTTGGTTTCCGAAAACTAAAGGTGTCGTGTCCTAACTCATGAGGCATGATCCTTCTTCTCGATTAATTCTGAATAAAGCCTTTTCTATTTAAATATCTTAATACAAAGGGATCATATTTTAAATTCTTTTCAATTTTTCAATTTTTGACACTAGGACATTGAGTAATCAATTAGGTACCAATTTTGGGCGTAACGAGGGTGCCAACATTTTCTTGTGCGTAACCGACTCCCGAACTCATTTTTTGGATTTTGTAGACCAAAAATCATCATTTTAATAAATTTAAACTTTTATTAAAATGATCAAATTGTGAGGTGATCCGATCACACCTAATAAAAAAGGATTGGTGGCGACTCCCGTTTTCATTTTTTATATAAAAGTCGATTTAAAAAAAGGTTTCGACAACAATAATAGGGCAAAACCCGAACAACAAATGCGACTAGTGTGACTCGAATCCAGGCCACCCAGGTGAACACCTTTAACAATCAGGGCATCACATGGGGTTCAAATTAAGAATATTAAATATACTACAATTGTATTGTTTATCATGATCTTGTCGTCAACCTTGAGTTGATGTTGAGTTCACATTATAAATATATACTGTACAAGCCCATTTTGCCCGGGCCCAAAAACCCACCTAGACCTAGCCCAGTACCCAAAATAGAAACCCAAACACAAATCATTAACCCTAAACCCAAAATAACCAGCCCACAACAAACATTCAGCAGCAACAAACCCTAGCCCCCAAGCCTCTAGCACTGCATGCCTTGCTGCTGTTGCCCTTAGCCCCTAGGCCTCTGCCATGCTAGCCTGCCGCTACTGTCATTGTAGCCTCCTCCATGAGCATTGTTGCCTGCAAGAAAAATAAAGAGCAAGAGAAACAACAAACAACAATCCAAAGCACAAAACGACAAAAAAATAGAAGTTTAGGGATTTAAAATCGGCTATATAAGCCGAATAATAGCACTGTAATTTTCTTCTGGACATTTTTACGAATATTAAAAAATAGAAAAAATAGAACTTCAAGGTGAAACATTTATTTTATTTTCGTTCTATTTCTTTTAGCTATTTTTTATTTCATTTCAAAATATTAATAAATAAAAAGGGAGGTTTTTTTACCTTTAGCGCCGTGGACGGAGGATACTCCGATCTTAAGGGTGGTTGAGCCAGCGGGCTCGCCGAAAACCCCACAGGCAGCGACGGAGAACCGAAAGGCCCCTTTGATTTTTGTCTTTTTGTCTTCATTTTTTGAACTTTGGGGGTTTTGAGGTTATTTTAGCCCTAAATGCGGGCTCCACTCAAAAAATGAGTGAAAAGGAGGGTTTTTAAAGTTTTCGGCCACCGCGCATGGTGGCACCGTCGCTGATGGCCGGTGTGGCAGACGATACCGGAGCCCTGGCCGGAGGATGACTGAGAAAATGAGGGAGGAGAGCGTTTTCAGAATTTTTTTTGAATGAGAGGAAAAAGTGATTTTTTTGGAAAGTTTTAACTTATATAAGGCTATGAAACAGCGTCGTTTTGGGCTTAAGCATCAATAGCCAAAACGACGCTATTTCGTGATCAACCCGCGCATGGGACTCGACCCGCCAAGAGGATCCGCGTGTTTTTATTAATGGTCTATTTGTGCGAATAGTCCTTCTTCTTTTAAATGGTTCTGCAATCAAGTTCCTTTTAGTTTTTAATTTGGCCCTGGAATTGTTTTTAGATTTCAATTCGATTTGCCCTGAAGCCATGCGTTTTGAGGGGACAGGATTATTGTCCATTTGGTCCCTCCTTGTTACGTGCGCATTCAACGTGGTCCATCTCCTTTAATTTGTTTACAATTTCTCCCCTGAAGTTCTGTTTTAAGTTCAGATTAGTCCCTTTTGTTTTTTTTGCTATTAAATTAATTAATTTTAATAGTGTTATCATTATTTTTTGCTATTATTGTTATTTTTAATATTACTATTACTATTATTGTATTTATTATTATTACTTACCTTATTATTATTATAATTATTTATTCATTCATACCATTTTTTATTTCAAATTTAGTTATATATACATGCATACTAGATGTGTCCATGGGCCGGGCCATACCAGATGTGTCCATGGGCCGGGCGGCCCGGCCCGACGGCCCACCTGAAATATAGGAGGGTTCGGGTAAAAATATAGGCCCGAAATTTGGGTTTGGGCAAAAAAAGAGGCCCGTTTAGAAAACTGGCCGGGCCTCGGGCACCACTTTTTTGGATACAATAAAAATATATTTTTTATTTTTATTTTTTAATTTTAAAATATTTTAAAAATACTTTTATTTTTATTTTTAAATTTTAAAATAATTTTTTGGTTTTTATTAAAAAAAGGGCCTGGCCAGGCTCGGGCTTAGGATTTTTTTCCCAGGCTGGGCTTGGACAAAATTTCAGGCCCATATTTCAGGCTGGGCCCGGGACTAGGAGGCGGGCCGAAATTTTTTCTGGGCCCGGTCCGGCCCGACCCATGGACACCTCTAATGAGTACATTTTCATAATATATGTGTACACGTATATATATATTATAACTTATTTATATACATACATACGTACTTATATATATTTTTTATATATTTTATATACATATCTATTTATATATCTATATACTTTTTTTCTATTTTCATGAATGTATATACATACTTATATATATTTTTATATTTTATAATTTTTATATACATATATATACACATATATCTTTTTACATTTTTTAATTTTATTTATTTACGTTTTCATTATCATTTTGGAAGAATGTTTTAATTTTATTCGCTTATATACTTGTTATTTTGTATGTTATTGATTTGTCCTTTTATTTATCTTATTTTGTTGCTATTGCTTGTATTTTTTTATCATCGTATTCAATATTGTTTTATTACGCATATTAACACCTAGTTTCATTTCTACCATTTTGTGTTAGATCAATTTTATTCGATGCATGAATCACGATTTTAAAATAAGCAAAACTTCGTATTTTGATATTCGAAAAGGTCGTGCCCTAACTTACGGGGTTTCGATTTTCTCGACAAATCCAAATATATGAACCTTTTAAAGCATAAATTTGTAATAATCTCGGGAATTAACAAAAGATTATGTTCTAACTTACGAAATATGATCTTCTTTTTAAAAAAACCGAGATAATCGAATATCTTTCAAATAAATAAAAAGCTCATTTTTTGGAATTCGATACGTTGTGTTCTAACGCATTGGATATGACATGTGGTTTTCTCGATATGAGGATTTCTCCAAAAAATAATAAAAGGCAATATTTTGCATTTGGAAATTCGAGAAAGCGTGCCTTAACGTGCTGGGTTTCGATTTCTCATTTGACCAAATAGCCAAATATCCTATTAAAACTTCAAAATATGGGTTTCTGAAACCATAAGGTGATCTTGGTTTCAAGGGTTTAAAGTATCGTATCCTAACGTGCTGAATGTGATATTCCTTCAAAACAAGAGAGTCTTAAATTTCAATCCATGTTATTCAAAATTTTTTTTAGGATCGTTTTTTAAAACTCTTCAAAGTTTTCAATCTTCAACATTAAGACACTAATTAATCAACTAGGTACCAATTTTGGGTGTTACGAGGGTGCTAATCCTTCCTCGTACGTAACCTACTCTCGAATCCATTTTTTTGAACTTCGTAGACCAAAAGCATTGTTTTAATAAATCTAAACCGTTTATTAAAAACAACCATTTTACGAGGTGACCTGATCACACCTCATAAAAAAAGATTGGTGGCGACTCCCATTTTTCAGTTTTCATTTTCAAAATCCAAGTCGACCCTGTTTTCATAAAAAAAAATGGTGTCAACATATATAATTGGTAGAGATAATAAAATGTGCATAATAAAATTAGAATGTGTAAAACATTTTAATGTAAAGGTTTGGTTGAGTGGTAAAATTAAAGTTTTACCAACCAAAATGTTTGAGTTCAAATTCCACTAGACGCAAAAAAAAAAAAAAAAGAAGAAGAAGAATGATTAATATACTTTTTTTTAAAAAATATGAAATGTTGAGTTAGTATTTAGTTAACTCGTAACTTCAACTCATCAACTATTTAAATAATAGTATACATACTATAGTACATTTCACAATTTGATATACTATAATACGTATATTGTTCGTTATCATCATTCATCTTGTTAGAAATATGTACAAGAAAGAAACTTGAGCTGCAAGAAAGAAATATTAAGGAAAGAATGAAATAGACTTGAAGCCAAAGGTCCTAAGGCTTTAATTTTGTGTCTTAAAGTCTTATAGCAACAAAATTGAATAGTGAAAATGATATTATTGAATTTTATATATAAGTACTTCGTACATAACTTGTGACACATGTTACATTTTTCTATAATATAGTAACTTTCTAAAAAAATTATGTTTTTCATTACGAGTCTTTTCTAAAAGTTATGTCTATTCGAATATATTTGTTTAGATATGAATAAAATAATAATTATTAAAATTATTTAAAAAATAAACATAATAATTATGTATTTAATTAGAGTATAGAAAGATTCATGTTTGTAATATTTTCATACAAAGATTAAATTTCAAACTTAACTAAGTACTAAGTATCTCTGATATACTTAAATATAATATTGAAATACTGAAAGTACGACTTATAGACACACACACACACACACACAGATATATATATATATATATTGTCGCTTTAATTCATTCGGATTGGTGCTTCTTTTTGTGCCTTGCGCCTGTGACAGTAGAAGTCTTTTAAGCATGTACACTGCGCCTTGCACCCTTAACAAAACTAGGTTAAACCTCTAGTTGTTTTTAGCTTTTTGCTGTGGATCAATTTGATTCCTAGCATGCAGTCTTGCCTTTATTGCATGCAATTCAGTGACCACATCTTCAACCTTCATTCTCTGGACAGGAACTTCAACAGAGCATGCAACACCGACTTTAGTGAATGAAACCAAACAATCCAACATATTACAATCTATGTTTTGATCTCCTCTTATTTTTTGACTTTTCCTATTGATTTGTTCAAGCAGTCGAAAATCTAAAATCTCCTCCAAATTTTCTGGCAATACCATCTTACAATAACTATGAAGGCTCATTCCATCACCAAACAAATCATCCGTTGGCCTCTTTCTAGTGATCATCTCCAATATGAGAATCCCATAGCTATAGATATCGCCTTCACGGGATGTCAAACCACCCATTCCATATTCTACAACCATACAATTACACAATACAAATAAAACACGAGAAGAATGTCTAAGAAACAAGCCAAATGATTAAAATGAAGTAAGTATATGTTTTCAAAGCATATCACCACAAAAGAATGCATTTGTCTAACAAAATAAGAAAAAAATATGAAATTTACCCGGGGGGAGATAGCCTAGAGTTCCTTTGATGACTGAGGAAGTTGTTTGCTCGTTATCCAATTTACTTGCTGCATCAGAAAGGAGCTTAGCCATGCCGAAGTCACCAACATGTGCAACCATGTCATCATCGAGAAGAACATTGGTCGGTTTTAGATCCCGATGAACGATCGGTGTTCGACAATGGTGGTGAAGGTAATCTAACGCGTTGGCCACATCTATAGCAATGTCCAACATTTGAGCAAAGTTGAGATGGCGTGACGAGTGATCTTCATCATAATCATGATGGAGCCAGCTCTCTAAAGTTCCATTTGCCATGAATTCCAAAACTATAGCCTTGAAATCATTGCCTTGGCAGTCGATGCTTGAGCAACAAGTTATTAGCTTCACTAGATTCCGATGTCGAACATTTCTTAAAGCCTCACATTCAACTGTGAAACTCTTTATAGCCCTAAGGTTTTGAAGGTTCAATACTTTGATTGCGACGGGGTTTTCTTGTTGATCAAGAAACCCTTTATAAACAGACCCGAAACTGCCCTTCCCAACGAGGTTCGAGGCTTCAAAACCATTAGTTGCTTGAACAAGTTCCTTGTACGAAACTCGCACGAAACAAACTTGCCGCAAAGCCAAAGGGATCATTTCCTTTCCTGAGAGTTTTCGCCAACAAAGTATGGCAATGAACGCAACTGAAACCGAGGCAAGTGAAAGGCTAATGACGATAATGATAATGGATTTGGTTGATAAACCATTTCTTTTTGCCTTTGCTGCCTGATTGAAGCATTTGGGAAGCTCTATTTCAGGAATTCCCCCGCAAAGGTCCTTGTTCCCAACAAGAGAGAATTGACTGATATTATTGAAAACTCCTCCTTCTGGAACTTCCCCCTCTAACTGGTTGAAAGAAAGGTTTAAACTCACCAAAAATGGCAACTTTTGAAGTTCAAGTGGTATGGTGCCAGTCAAATTGTTACCAGAGAGATCTAAGCTTTCAAGACCTCTTAAAATGCCAAGAGCTTGTGGAATGCTACCATCAAAGTAGTTTCCCTGCATGTGTAAGATTCTTAATTCAGAAATCTCACCAAATCCTCCAGGAAGTTCACCTGAGAAATCGTTGTTATCAACGTATAACTCCACAAGATTCTTGGAGTTACTAATAGCTGATGGAACGCTACCATTGAAAGCGTTGTGAGACAAATTCAGAGTAATCAACCTTTGGAAAGCAGCAATCAGCTGATCCGGTATGGTGCCACCGATTTTATTTTGCGAAAGATCCATTATTTCCATATCTTTGCATTTCCCGAGTGTCAATGGGATCCTTCCCTCAAAATTGTTTCCATTTAAATGAAGGTACAACAATCGAGAAAGATTGCCAATGCAGGATGGAATTTCACCAGATAAACGATTCAAAGACAGGTCGAATCGCCCTATATTTCGAAGCTTTCCAATGGAAGTTGGAACTTCTCCTGTAAACAAGTTTTCCCTTATATGAAGGTTTTTGAGCTTAACAAGATTGCCAATCCCTTGAGGAATACTTCCAGAAATCTGATTTCCTCCCATGAAAAGATGTTCAAGCTGGGCTGATAAATTAGCTATAGAGTTTGGTAACACCCCGCCTAACCTGTTATGATGGATATCCAAATCGTTCAATCGACTGCAGTTGGTTAAAGATGGAAGAAAATCCAAGTCTCCTCCTTTCCCAATCCCGAGATGGTTATAATCAATGTAAAAGAACACAAGATTCTGAAGCTTTCCCATATTTTCAGGAACTAATCCACTAAAAGCATTTGAATGGATGTCAAAGTCTTTCAAGCCAGAGATATTAGTTACTGATGCTGGAATTCTTCCACTGAAATGGTTGTCCCCGAAATGCAGTATTTCAAGTTCCGGAAAAGCAAAGCCCAGGTGAGATTCAAGACTACCATGTAACTTATTTGAGCCTATCGCAAGATATCTCATGGCGGAAAGGTTGTAAATGGAAGAAGGTATGGTTCCTGACAGATTATTTTGTCTAAGAACGAGTATTTTCAAGTTGTATAATCTTCCTATATCAAAGGGTATATCTCCTTCCAAGTGATTATCCCCAAGTTGGAGATAATCCAAGGACGAAAGGTTTCCTAATGAAGATGGGATTCCCCCAACGAAATCATTGCTATCAAGGGAGAGTTTAATCATATTCTCCCCTGATTGGAAGGGGATTTTGCCAGAGAAACTGTTGTCGCTCAACAAAAGAAACTGCAGGTTGGAGCAGTTGTTGAGGTCTACAGGGATGTTACCTTGGAGATTGTTGTACCTTAGATTCAGTGAACGAAGCCGTTTCAAATGGCCAAATGCCCTAGGAATGATGCCTTTCAAGCTATTATTGGAGAAGTTAACCTCTCTCAGGAAACTTAAGTTCCTTATTGAAGGAGATATGGAGCCACCAAGTTTCATGCCGGCCAGGCTTAAACCGATGACCCTTTGGTGCTGCCCACCACATCGAACACCTTGCCACTCGCAAAAATGGAGTGAAGCATTCCATGAAAGTAGACCACCACCGACAAGCTCATCTTTCAAAGCAAGCAATGCTAGTCTATCTGTTTCGTTCCCCAAGGCCGCCATCGCAAGCGTGAAGGACAGTGATACCAAGGTGATTACTGCAACAAGGGAAAGCAGGAATTTAGTGCGTGATTTCTCCATTGGTCACGGGAGAAACTGATAGTGCAGTCGAGTGGTATGATGCGTCAGAAAAAAGAGAATGTACAAAAATTAAACAGTATTGTAGTTGAGTGGTAACCAAGCCAACGTGTTCATTCTTTGTGAACATATAAAAAGTCAATCCTACAAAATGACTAGGAAAAAAAAGGAAATTATTACAAGGGAATTAAAGTCGAACATTGTGAATTGGCCAGTGGCTAAACATGTCGAGGTGGATTATGAAAAAATCTTGCAAGAATAAGTCAAGTTGGAACATGTCAAGACTAAAGACCAAATTCAGATGTGCTTACAAAATGTTTTATGTGGCAACAAGCTCGAAAGCTTTCGTCATCATCTCGGCATGACGGAAGTTGGTGTTGAGTATTAACACCAACTAGTTAAAAATTAAGTATGTTTTGTTAGTGTCTATTATTGTACAAAGTTTAGCTTTATTCTTTAATTTTTAGGTATTAAAATTTGGTTAAGTATTTTGTTAGTAAGTGAATGAATCTTAGGTAAAAAAGATAAAATTTATGAGTTTATATAGTATCACATTGCTTGAAAAAATAAGAGAAAGAAACTTTGAAATTATTTAAATTCTTCTATTATTATTTTTTATTTTAGAGGGTTAGAAAATATAATAAAATATTAATTTTGCTGTACCATAAGCTTGGATGTTCTACAGAAATATATATTTTTAATGAATATAATCATCCATGCAAAATAGCATATATTATAACAATATTCTTAACCAAATTTTTTTTTTGCAAGAGGAGGATAAATCACTAACAGTAACGTGATTAATGCAGTTCAAACTTAAGCTACATTTAAAACGATGAATACTTTAATTATTAGGCCAACACAGAGAATTCTCTCCTTAACCAATTTCGTAATTAAAACTACAGTAAATCTCTTAAGAAACTATTTATTTTTTATTCTTTTACATACTCATAAGAAAAACAATAAAGAATAAAGAATAAAAAATGGAATTATAACCTAACAATGTATAGGAAATTAGAAATATAATTACACATAATTTCAAAAGGGTCATTAATTACACATCTATTGTAGCGGAGACCGGCATTTAGAAAAAGACATTAGTTTTGGTCAAGATTAATTATGAAAAAGAAGTAAAACAAATATATTTTGAATTTTTAAAATATATATAGAAATTTATAGAATGTAAATTAATGCAAGTATATTTATTAACTTTTACATCATAATTACGTTTGTGATATATTTATATACTTGCATTAATTTACATTCTATAAATTTCAATATATATTTTAAAAATTCAATATGTATTTATTTTATTTATTTTTCATAATTAAACTTGCTAAGCTGTAATTTTTCTTGACCAAAACTGATGTCTTCTTCTAAACGGCGGTCTCTGCTGCAATAGATGAGCAATTAATGATTCTTTTGAAATTATGTGTAATTGTATTTCTAATTTCCTATATACATTGTTAGGTTATAATTCCATTTTTTTTCCAAACTCCATTCAAATCGAGTGTAGATTAATTACAAAGTTTAAATTATTCATAAATTAATAGGATATTATTTATATATATTATAATTAACTTTAAATAAAAACATTTATAGTATTAAATAATATCAAATCAAATTAAAAAATATGTTAAAATTAGATCTATCTATGTCTTTATATAGGATTGATAGTTATAAATGCATATTCTATTACACGCAATGGCGGGATGTGGTAGAGATCCAGGAGCCATGACCTCCTTAAAATGATAAAAATTTAATTTAAACTCTTTATAATTTATAAAATTTTAAATTAATAACGGTAAAATTACAATTTAACCCCTAAAAATGATACAAATTATATTTTTACTATCGTAAAAATATGCAATTTATTTTTGGCCTCCAAAAAAAAATTTCAGGCTCCGCCACTGTTCACACGCTTATGCGTGTGGAAACTACTTTTAGAACATAGGGTGCTTTTACAAATAGAGGAAATATTCACTTATATCGGTGTAAAACTTTTACATCATTCTGTAACTTTTTATGCGATTAATATTTTAACAATCCAACAATTGAGTTTATCAATATATTTATATTTGTCATGCATATAAATTTATGAATCGATCCATTCTCTCTATCATATCGATATAAATTTGTTTATATGAATATATATTTAATGGTTGAATTTTTTTTTACATAAAATGAATAATTCGAAATTTTAAATTTATCTCAACCTTGATATGTATGATATACATTAATAGAACATAAAACATGACAGTTGAATTGTTAAAATATTAACTCTTTCCAAATTAACATTTCAAACTTCAAATATAAACGTGCTCACACTTTATGCAAAAATTAACTCAATTTAGATTCATGCCATATATTAAATGAAACGCAACTATACACATATTTTGAATCGAGGATTGACTGCGGGATGTTGAAATCACTTCCCATAATTGTATTAATTTTTACATCATAATTACGTTTGTCATCCATCTATATAGTTGCATTAATTGATATGGTATAAATTTCAATGTGTATTTATATGTGTTAGGATTGACTCGATTAAGCAACAAGTAAAAAAATAGCGGAATAAATTAAGAAATTGAACACACAAATTTATCGTGGAAAAACCCCTCCAAAAAGGATAAAAAACCACGGACAAAGATAATTTTACTCTAATGGCAAAAAAATGAAGAGTACAAAAGATGAAGATAAAAACTAAACCCTGAAAACCCGAAAACAAAGAACCCTCAAAACGTAAACACAAGATCCTTTAAATGTGTTATGAGTTCTAATCTCTAATGAGTGTGTAACACCCCAAACTCGGTGTAGACATTATGGCCGAATCTGGTGATGTCACATGGAATGAGATTTGAAGACAAGATTGTCGATTTAAAACCGTTACAGTTAGTTAGCTTTTATTTAATTCGAAAAAAAAAGAAGTACTAGTTGATTTGCTTTAAAACTTGTTGCTTAGCGGAAGCTTTTGTAACCAATTAATTTAGAGAAAATCGTTTCTATTTACGAAAACCATAGTTTTTAGAAAAACCATGTTTTGTTGAGTTGCAGTTTAAAAAAAAATCCATAAAAACAGTATAAAGTCTCAAATTTAAAGCCAACCAGTCCATAGTCCAAAAATTACATCAAAAACTCCAATAAGTAATAAATTCTAGACATCAACGGAAATCAGTCTAAAATTTACGTGTGGCCACCGCCGAGTCCTCTGCTGCACCGACCCGTCAAGTTTGGGGATTTCCTGTGCACATTAAACAAAAAGGGTCAGTGTAAGTAAACTCAGTGTGTAATCCCGCAGAAACAAAGAAACAATCATTATTGACAGTGCACAGTTGAACAGTATTGGGCCTAAGCCCTTTTTAGTATCAGTGACAGTTTGGGTCTTAGCCCATCTCAGTATAGTGTCAAAAATGCATTAGGGCCTTAGCCCATCACAGTATCAGTAGCAGTAGCTGTTATGCAGTAGCAAAATCCTACCCAACCAGCCTCTACACACCATCTCCGTCCGACCTTACACTCCATGTGGGGATATAACCAACCCACCCGTCCTTACTCTCCAAACAGTAGTTTGCAGCTGAGCTGCCAGTAAATTAGGCTTAAAGTCTTTCAGTACACTTCCTCCGAATAACAACTCCCAATGCAATGCAACATACCATGGATGATATGCTATTATGCAATTTCAGTACATATATTTAGTGCAGATATTAACATACTTAGTACAGATATCATTCAGTCAATTTCACACATTTAGAGGTCTAAGTAGCGTTTACCGACCTTACAGTAGGTTCATAGTCGACTGGGGTGACCCGTGCAACCTTAGAAACATTTATGTAAAACTGGGCCTACACGCCCTTATGTGCCTGTGTGGCCCACTCTGCCCGAATTGGCTTTGGCCGTGTGATCCATTTTTAATGTAATCCATGCTAGCTAAATATTCATATATGTTTTCATTATTTACTTATATGTTTATTCAAAGCTGTCTACTTAAGTCACTGTTACTAAATTATTTATATTTTGAGCTGCAGAATTCTAAATTAAGATCATCCACTTGATGTATTTGAATCTAGACTCAAATGTCTTTCTACCATAAAATTTTTAGAATTTTTGGTTCAGCCAATAGGTACAGTAAAATCATCAAACTTACCCCTATTCTGCTGCCTGACAGCTTCGACCTTTCTTTGCTAACAATTAATTATCTCTTAGTAAAAAAATTGGATGATCTTTCTATTTGTTTCTATTGAAAATAGGCTTATTAATAATTTTAAAATGAAAATTTTAACCCTTAATTATTTTCTCAAATTTTTGATGATTTTCCAAAGTCAGAATAAGGGAACCCAAATTCATTCTGACATTGTCTCACAAAATTTATTATATCTCACGATTTACAATTCCATTACTTACACCGTTTCTTCTATGAGAAACTAGACTAAATAATATTTAATTCCATATTTTGTTCATCCTGTAATTCTATTTCCACAATTTATGGTAATTTTTCAGAGTTAGCCTACTACTGCCGTCCAAATAGCAAGCAATTTCGGCTTTTCGCCGAATCCCATTTTCTGCGTTTCGGGTTCACACCTTGTTTCGTTTGATGCTAAATCAGTCCCCAAGAACTCCAAAGCCTATAGTTGAACAAATAAAACTAATTTAATCTCACATAACGTGATCCCAAATCAAACTCGTATCGAGGTTTTAACCCATAAGCAACTAAACCTTACCTTCAGCCGATGAATAGTAAATCCCACACAAACTTAGATTCTGATTGGTGATTACAAGCCCTTGAATCCTCCCCTAATTGACATAAACAAAAAAACTTCAGAAGAAAGTTAACAAACAGAGACAAATCACTTAACTAAAACTTACAGAACGATCGCAGACAAACGTGGAGCGACATGAGGCAGAGTGGGAAAAGAAAAATCAAGAAGATGAAGGGTGAAAGAGAGCAGGAATTCAGTAGCAATGAAGAGAAAAATGGTAAGAGGGTGGAGGGATTTTGGGGAAAGTAAAAAAGAAAGAAAGAAAGAAAGAAAGAAAGAAAGAGAATGTAACAGCCTGGTTTAGAACCTAGTCGAACAGTAGTTTCGGGACCACAAATTTGAGTCAAAAAAATATTTTAATATTATTTTCCGTGCTTATAGTATGTGAATTGACATGTGTGAAATTTTCGTGATTTAATTTATCCGTTTGTGTGCTGAATTTGTGAAAAAAAGACTTAATCGCGTAAAATGTAAAAGTGACTTGCTAATTGTTAAAGTACTATATTGCTTTTAATTCCTTTTAAAATTAATTTTATTTATATGTAATTAATTCCTTTTAAAATTTTGTAATATATTTTACTTACTTTTTATATATTAGTATGCATGTATCATGATTATGATTTTTATATGTATTATCATGTTTAACTAATAAATATTGCTTACTTTAAAATTATTCCTAATTTGTTCCAAATATTAACTATTTAATATCTTTTTGAGTTTATTTTGAAGTCATGTATGTAATTTATCGTTGAAATTTTGTATAAAGGATATATTGATTACAATTTTTTTCCTTTTCATTGTTTTGAGGTAACTTTTTAGGAGATTGATTATCGATTTATTTGATGTTTAATTATCAATATTGGTGTTTGTATAATATTAGAATCATTATTGCTACTTGTATTCACCTATCTTGCCGGTTACTTCTTAGTGTAGGTTTGAGTTGCTATTTATCTTTTACGTTGTGTATTGTTATTCAATCATGCTTCTTTTGTAAAAAATTGTATTTTATTAAAGCACTACAATTCTTTTATTTCATAATTTTCAAAAAAGCTTGGTGTTCATAGTTATTGAAAGAATTGTGTCCTAACTTACTGAGCTTCAATTCTTCTCGATGAATTTGAATAGCCAAGTGTTTATTTTAAAATAAAGCCTTTGAGACTTCAAAATGTTGGATCCTAACTTACTGGATATGACATTTTGTTATCTCGATTTTAAAATAAAGGCAATATTTGAGGTTTAAGAATTTTGAGAAATTGAACCCTAACTTACTGAATTCTGATTTCTCGTTTAACTTAAATGACCAAATAACCTTTTCAAAATACATGAATTTTAAAATTTAAAAATTAAAAAGACATACTTAATTTTGATGATTGAATTGTTGCACCCTAACTCACTGAGTGTGGCAGTTTATTTCTTCGAGATGAGTGCGTCTTATTATTCAATTTGGTTTATTCAAATTTAAACTTCAAATTATCGTATTTTAAAATCTTTACAAAATTTCAACACTAAGACATTAAACAATCAATTCGGTACCAATTTTGGGCATTACGAGGGTGCTAACCCTTCCTCGTGTGCAACCGGCTCCCAAACTTGTTTTCTCAAATTTCGCAGACCAAAATCACTTTTAAGGTGAACTGGTCACACCTCAATAAAAGATCGGTGGCGACTCCATGTTCAAAGTCGATTACCATTTTGTTTCAAAATTTAAAAATGGTTTCGACAGACTGTATTGTGATCTTATAGAACCCTTAACATCATAAACCCTTGACATACTTCTTTTGGAAAAGAGGTTCCCCATCACCATAAGATTCATTTTTGGTTCTTTGCCACTTTTCAGGTGTCTTACCGACACCTGACATCAAGCCAACCACAGAATTATAACAAGGCTCTATACATTAATTAAGTTATGAATCAATAGTGAAAGTCCAAGGACCTCCATTAACAACCCTCTCAATGCCAATCTTATAACAAAATTGAAACAAGAACCATTTCTCCTTCAGATCTATAACCAATTGGGTGCTAGACATTCACAAGATTGTTTCATATACTATTTAGGGGGATAACAGCCAACGATAGACTTTGCATCATAACCAATAAAGATTCCGACAAAATTCTCAAATTGAGCTGCTATCGATAACATTAATCCATTTGGTAGATCATGGATCTATAGCAAAAAAAAAGAGTATGCAAAATAAAAGAAAAGAGAAAAAAGAATGCCACAAGAGTAAATAAAAATAGAGAAAACATGCTTATATATAAGAGCAGACGTTATAACCTTTTTCTTTTTCAATAACTACCGCTCCAACTTTTTTCCCTAAATAAATGGACATGTTGGCTGTAACTCTCTTTCTTGCCTCTGCTTTGTGTTGACACCATTTTTTTGATTGAAAATGGGATCGACATCAATTTTGAAAAATAAAATCAAATATGGGAGTTACCACCGATCTTTTTTGATGAGATGTGATCGAATCACCATAAAAAGTGGTTATTTTTAATAAACGATTTGATTTTATTAAAACAATAATTTTGATCCACGAAATTCAAAAAAATAAGTTCGAGAGTCAGTTACGTACAAGGATGGATTAACACCCTCATAACGCCCAAAAATTGATACCTAGTTGATTAGTTAATATATTGATGTAGAAAATAAAAATCAAAAATTTTAAAATACAATCCTTATATTAAAATGTTAAAAATTTTGGGGAAAATGACATATTTTACGTTAGTCGAGAAAAAGAATCATATCCAATAAGTTAAGACACAATGTCTAAAATTCCCGATACGCGAACGAATACCAAAAATTTACTTATTTAAAAGATATTTAGTCATCTCAGATTTTAAAAAAAAAAAGAGATTAAGCTCAGTAAATTAGGACTTGATCTTTTCTTAATTTCCGAGATCGTTTAAAGCTTAGGTTTGAAAAAAAAGACTCTTGTATTTGGACTCATCGTGAAAATCGAGACCCAATAAGTTAAGGTACGACCTTCTTAAATTTCCAAATGAAAAAATACTATCTTTATTTTTTTTTAAATTCTCTATCTTGGAAAAACAACGTGTCATATTCAATGCGTTAGGACACGACTTATTGAATTCCCGATAATAAACTTTTTACTTATATTTTTCGATTAAAGAGCATTCTCGATTATTTAGATTCAACGAAGAAAATCGAAACCCAATATATTAGGGCTCAATCCTCTCGAAAATTCCAAATACCGAGTATTACTTTTACTTTCAAAATTTTCATTTTTCAAAAATCTGAATAAAAATGAATGTAATGGAATAACAATAATAATCAAACAAAAGAATAAATAAATAAATAATAAGATCAAAAAATTTCAACACAATGACAAATAAAAACTAAAACATAAATAATAATAATAAACATGTAAACAAATAAATAAATGAACAAAATGAACAAAATTATAAAAATATAAAAGACATTTATATATGTATAAAATTATGGAAATATGAAAAACATATGTATGTACACATATTCTAAAGCTATTATACATGAAAATATGTATATATATATTTTAAAGTTACAAAATATAAAATGTATATGTATGTATAAATATAAAAACATAAAATATATGTGCGTGTATATTATATTATATTAGATACTTCCATATAAAAGATAGTGATATATCAAGGGTGAATAAAATATATAAAAGAAAACACATAAACATCAAATATACGTTAAGATAAAAATACAATAAAGATTAACAATGGTATACCACCAAAAATGAGTAATAACGTATAAACTTTCAAAAGAAGCTTAAAACAATCATACATATATACTAAAATAGTATATACACAAAGTAAGTACATATATAAACGAACCATCATTAATAATAATAATAATAATAATAATAATATTATTATTATTATTATTATTATTATTATTACATTAAACCAATAAAAACATATATAAAAAGAAAGGATTAAATCGCAATTAAAACTAAATTAACAGGAAACAACTGCAATTAAAATAAAGAGCGGGATTAAGACGCAATACACAGATTATATAGGGGGTCGGATTGAAATATTCCCTTACACCCCAAAACGCTGCGCGGTGAAATGGATTAAAATGGGACAACATCAAAATGCGGGACAAATTTATAAAATAAAAAAACGATCTAAAACTACTAAACAAATTAGGGGGACTAATAGCGGAAATTACCCATTAGGGCAAGAACGCGCGGACCCTGACTGCGGGTCGGGTCAACGTGCGGATCTTCCCTCATTGAAACGGCGCCGTTTTGATAGTTTTATTTAAACTAAAACTTTAAAAAAAAAATATTCATTTGCAGCTAGAAATAAAAAAAAAAAACTCAAACACTTTCTCTTCTCTGTTAGGGTTTCAAAATCCCTTTGGGGCAGTCGCCGTTTTGACCCCTCTCGCCGCGGTTCTACCGCGATCTGCGGTCAGAGGCGCGGCTAAGCCGCTTCAATCTCCCTGAAGCCGATTTGGAGGTAAGGTAAAACATCCATTTCCTTTTCTTTTTTATTAATAGTTTTTTTTAAAACAAACGGATTTATAAAAAAATGGAAACAAAAATAAAAATGAATCAAAAAATAACACAAGAAAAAGAATGAAGAAAAACAACCTTTTGTTTTCTTTTTTATTTCTAATGTCTGTTCAAACTAGAAGAAAAAGAAGAACCCCTTTTACAAACTATTTTTGGGCTATTTATAGCCGATAAAAAAAACATGCTTTTTCTGTTTTTCTTTCTTTTGTTCTTGCTTGCGTGCTTGTTTTGTTTTGCAGGGGGTTAGTGGCCGGTGGCAGAGAGCAGGTGCGGTGGCAGAGCAGGTGGACAGAGGGTCGGTTGCTGAAGAGACGTGCGGCGCCTAGGTTGGGGGCTAGGGTTTTTTTCTGAAAATGTTTTAGGTGTTGGGCTAATTGGGCTTTTAATTTTTTTGGGCTGTTTTGATTTGGGTTGGTATTTGGGTCTAGGTAGGTTGTAATGGGTAGGGGTTTAGGTTTGGGTTTTAATTGGGTATTGGGCCCTAGGCAAATTTAGGCTTGTACACTTTGTTATCATCATCGATCTCCTAAACAATATAGACCAACCTGCCTTCAAATTTCCGTACCCAGCCATTCGTAATTTTATTTTCTCTACCCTTATCGGCATCACCCTTGCTGAAAATGAAATTCCACTCCTCTTCAAGAAACATCCATACGCCTTATATGCCTGCTTTATATCAATCAACTTTTCAAGAAACTGCATGCTGCAATAAATGGAGCCATGGTTTTAACTTTATCAATTCTGGCTTATGCTGGTTTCTTTAATTTCTTCTAGTATTGGTCTCATTTTTTATAACTAGTTTTAACTCAGAAGGATATCACGTATTGATTTTACATAAGCAACCTATTTAAAAATTTAATATTAACAATATTTAATAAATTTGTTTTCTCTAATAGCCATAATTCAGTAGAGGAGGTTGTGGATCAGATGTTTCATGGTGAGGAGTAGAGCTGTTCATGGGCCGGGCCGGGTTCGAAAAAATTTTTGGCTCTTTTCCTAGGCCCGGGCCCAGCCCGAAATATGGGCCTGAAATTTTGTCCATGCCGGCATAGGAAAAAATTCATAAACCTGAGCCCGACCCGGCCCATTTTTTAAATATACACCAAAAAATTTTAAAAAATAAAAAAAATAAAAATATTTATTATATTCGGGCCGGGCGGTGCCTAGGCCAAAAAAGTGATGCCCGATGCTCGGCCCATTTTCTAAATGGGCCTCTTTTTTTGCCTAAACTCATATTTCAAGCCTATATTTTTACCCGAACCCTCCCATATTTCGGGCAGACTGTTGGGCCAAGCCGCACGGCCCATGAGCACATCTAGTGAGGAGTTATATGGGATCGAAAACCAATATATTGCATTGCATTCTAATGGTAACGGGCAGGTGTTGGTTTCCATCGGATAGAGGACGGGTTAAGCTCAATATAGATAGAGCAAATTCGCTGAATGTTGTTAATGTTTTTATTGGAGAAGTGTTTAGGGACTCGGATGCAAATAGGTTATGCGGCTTTTCAATGAGGATTGGTAAGAATTCAATTTTTAGAATTGAAACAAGATTGATTTTAGAAGGGTTGGCATAGCTTGGGAGAGGAATTTTAGACAAATAGATGTGGAGTGTGATAATGCACTTCTAGTGGAAACTATTTTATCTTGTGGCACTGCTAGTAGTAAAATGATGGAATTATGCCTGATTCATCAATTGCTAACCTAAAATTGGATTTCTTAAAATTGGATTTTCCAATTTTGTCATATTTTGAGATCTCTAAATGAAGTTGCCGACCAAATGAAAAAATATGCTCTTAACGGTGTCTCAAGGTTACTCTACTTTGAAGAGCCTCCAAGTTCGATGTGTGATATGTTGAGGGATAGAAATAATTCTTCAATACTTAGTCTATGTTTAATATTGTAATTGCGTAATGTTGTTATTTCTAAAAAAAAATTTAATAGCATAAAATAATTTTATGATAATAGAAGAGTATAAAATAATTTATATTGTAGAAACATTTTTTTTAAGATCGACTTTTTATTTTAAAACGAAAATAGGAGTCGCCACCAATCCTTTTTATGATGTGTGATCGGATCACCCCGTAATTTGATCGCCAACAATGTTTTTCGATCTACAAAATCCTGAAAATGGGTTTGGGAGTCGGTTAGGATAGCACTCTCGTTACGCCCAAAATTGGTACCTAATTGATTACTTGATGTCTTAGTGTCGAGAATTGAAGATTTGAAGAGAATTTAAAATACGTTCCCACATTGCATAATTAAAATCACTTAAATAAATTAAGACATATGCAAAATACCTTATTATCTCCAGGTAAACACAAAGGTCACATCCCGTAAGTGAGGATACAACATCTTGAATCCTCAAAAATAAGCTTGCTCATTATCCGATTATTAATTAAATCTCATGTATTTTAATTTTAAAAGGAATGTTCGGTTATCTAGGTTCAAAAAGAAAGTCAAACCCTGTAAGTTAGGGCATAACTTCTCGAATCTCCAAATACGGAATCTTGCCTTAATTTTAAAAGTTTCCTTTTGTATACATCGAGTAAAAATTTAATATAACATTTAAAGTGATGTATATTTGGTTTATTCGGGTATAGTATAAAAACGGACAAATATGTTTAAAATCGATACTTGGCACAAATATTAGCACAATAAAGTAATATAGTAAGGAATAAAAAAACAGATGACATAATAAGTAGGTAAATCAATAAAAACGAAAATACTAGGGTTTTTTACTAAAATAATACAAAAAATTAAAAAAATATCAAAATGGTATATTTTTTTTATTTACCAAAATGGTAAATAAAAAAAACTGTTTAAAAAAAGCTAAAATATAGGCCTGCCACAGGCGGCACCAAAGGTGCATGTGGCAGAGGCGGCACCAACATCCTTATTTTGGCCCTTTATTCGTATTTTTTTCCAAATTTTATTACTTTAAAAAATATACTATTTTCTAATTTTATTATTTTACATTATTTTAATACATTATGTTTGAAATGTATTCATTTAGTGTGTTTTTTAAATAAATTAAAAAACCCTTATTTCGGCCCTTGTTCGTATTTTTTCCCGGATTTTATTACTTTCAATAAAAATATATTATTTTCGTATTTTATTATTTTACATTATTTTAGTACATTATGTTTGAAATATATTAATTTACTGTGTTTTTTAAATAAATTTAAAAAAAAACTCTTATTTCGGCCATTTGTTTGTATTTTTTCCCCCGATTTTATTGCTTAAAAAAATACTATTTTCTAATTTCATTATTTTACATTATTTTAGTACATTATGTTTGAAATGTATCCATTTAGTGTTTTTTAAATAAATTTTTTAAAAAACCCTTATTTCGGCTCTTTGTTCGTATTTTTCTCCCAAATTTTATTACTTTCAATAAAAATATATTATTTTCGTATTTTATTATTTTACATTATTTTAGTACATTATGTTTGAAATGTATTAATTAATTGTGTTTTTTAAATAAATTTAGTAAAAAAACCCTTATTTCGGCTCTTTGTTCGTATTTTTCCCCAGATTTTATTACTTTAAAAAATATATTATTTTCTAATTTTATTATTTTATATTATTTTAGTACATTATGTTTGAAATGTATTCATTTAATGTGTTTTTTAAATAAATTTAAAAAAAAACTTATTTCGGCCCTTTATTCGTATTTTTTTCTTAGATTTTATTATTTTACATTATTTTAGTACATTATGTTTGAAATGTATTAATTAATTATGTTTTTAAATAAATTTAGTAAAAAACCCTTACTTCGGCCCTTTGTTCGTATTTTTTCCCCGGATTTTATTACTTTAAAAAAATACTATTTTCTAATTTTATTATTTTACATTATTTTAGTACGTTATGTTTGAAATGTATTCATTTAGTGTGTTTTTTAATTTTTTTTTAAAAAACCCCTTATTTCAGCCCTTTGTTCGTATTTTTTTCCCAGATTTTATTACTTTCAATAAAAAAAACACACTAAATTAATGCATTTCAAACATAATATACTAAAATAATGTAAAATAATAAAATTACAAAATAGTATATTTTTAAAGTATTAAAATCCGAGAAAAAAATATAAACAAAGGGCCGAAATAAGGATGTTGGTGTCGTCTCTGCCATAGGCACCTTTGGTGCCGCCTGTGGCAAACCGATATTTCAACTTTTTTTTTAATTGTTCTTTTTTTTTGTACCATTTTGGTAAATAAAAAAAATGTATACTATTTTGGTATTTTTTTTAATTTTTTTGTATTATTTTAGTAAAAAAAACCCAAAATACTATGCAAATAAGTGATGATAATACACTTTAATGATAGTAAAAAAAATACCAATTTAATAATAATAGCAATAATTATACTAGTTACCATCATAATATTAACATAACTAATAATAATAATAATAATAATAATAATAATAGTAAAGACGAATAATGCATAATAAGATGGAAATATAAATATCATGTAATTAAAACAAGGGCAAAGAAATAATAAATAACTAAATAAAATAGTAAAAATGAAAAGTTGAAATTAAATAAATAAAGGATTAAATCGAAATTAAAATAAAATTAAGGGCAGAAAGTGTAAAAATAAATAAATAGACTAATAAGGACTAGAATGTAACATGCTAAAAAAGGTCAGGGATCGAATAGAAAAACATTCCTAAATAAAGGACTAAGATGTAACGCGCTAAAAAAACAGGGGCTGAATAGAAAAATATCCCAAGCTTCCTTATGTGCACCGTTTGAAAGGACCAAAATAAAAAATTTAAAATTAAACGGGATAAATTTAAAAAGAAAAAAAGAAATAGGACTATATTGAAAAATGTTTAAAAATCGGAAGGACTGGAACGTCAATTAGACCTTCATTGCGAAAACACACGGACCCTGTGTGGATTGAGTCGGGCCTCGGTTCGATTTTCCAAATGAAGCCATTTTGGCGTCTACGACTTAAGCCCAAAACGACGCCGTTTTGAAGGGCTATATAAGTCAAAAAGTTAAAAAAATCATTTTTATCCATTTCAAAAAAAAAAAAACTTCCAGCCCCATTTTTTCTCTCTCGGCCTCCCCCACTCTGGCCTTGGCGCAGGCGAGTTTTCGCCGCGACAGCCACTTGTCACCGACGATGGCTCTGCGCCGTTCCCGATGGCCAAAAAACCTGTTTTAAGTCCCTTTCTTCGAATAGAACGCCGATCTAGGGTTTAAATCCTAGAAATCCAACCAACACTTGGTCAAGGGAAAAGAAACTGAAAGGTTTTGCCTTTTTCCGATGAGGCCTTCGACGGAACCCTAAAGAGTTCCTAGGCTCCTCGAATCGGTAGAAAAAGACCGACGACGGTGGCGGCGACGACGCATCTCAAGTAAGAATTTTTCTTCTTTTTTTTTACTTCGAAAATAAAATAAAAATAAAATGCTACCTTTTGGTTTGAAATCTGATTTTTTTGTATATTTTTCTCTGTATTCGATATTTTTATTTTCAAAAAAAGTCCCCCTTTTACAATCTATTTTTAGGCTTTTTATAGCCAGATTATACTATTATTTTTCTTTTTTCTACTGTTCTCGCTACTATTCGCTGTCTTTTCTTCTTTTTTTTCTTACAGGCGGTGGTTGAGGATGACGGTGGCAGAGGTAGACCTAGGGTGTGCATGCTGACATGGCCAAGGCATAGGAGAGGTGGCGGGGCTAGGGTTTCTGTTTTGTTGAAAAATGTTTAGGTTTTTGGGCTTATTGGGCCATTAAAGTTTTTTGATTTGGGCCATATTAGGTCATATTGTAAATGGACTGTTATGGACTTTTGATTTATGGTTTTATTTATTTTATTTTTGGTTTGTTTTTTTGGGCCTGGGCAAAATTGAGCTTCTACATATATAATTTATAAAATTTTGAATCATTCTATATTAAAATAATTTTATCTTTGTTTTAGAAAATAAGTCATAATGTTAAATTTAGCCCCTAAGTTCCATTTTGTCACTTTGGCCCTATTTTTTGGATCATTTTGATCCTCAATTTTCAAAGTTTAGTCAAATAATTTCCTTTGGACAAAAAAAACTAACTAAACAATTAACTTTTTTAACTACTCTAACATTGTAGTCTGCTTGACAGTTTACATGTACACCATTTCTACAGTGGATGATTTAAAAAATATTTTTTATTTTTTTAAATTTATTGAACTTTTTAAGTTTCTATTAATTTAAATTTTTTATGAAGAACATATAGATTGTCGTGTATATTGTCATCTTAGTGTAATTAAAATTTTAACAATTCAGTTAACTTTTTCATCTAAAGGAAAGTAATTTGACTAAAGTTGAAGGTTAAGGGCTAAAGTGATCCCCGAAAAAGAATTTAGGCCAAAGTGACAAAAGAGGTAAAATATAAGGGTTAACCTTACCCAAGGCCTAGCTCATTTTTTAAATGTAACTTATTTTTTTGCCCAAACCCTTCTACTTTTCGAGCGGGCCTTCAAGTTGGGTTGGGTGGTCCGACCTATGGACAACTCTAGGTTCAACGCACTCAAACCCACATCCTCCTACATAAGCAACAATGTCGATGCCAATAGAACTAGGATCTAGTCGGTCAAAATTACAAATATTAATTAGAAGAATTTCAAATTAATAAAAAATTAAATGAAATAATACCACCAATAGAATTCATTAATTTCTTAATTTAGTAAAATAAATAAATTATTTACCATTTGACTATTTTATTTAAAAATTACTTCGATATAAATTTAAAATTGTTAAGTCGAAAAATTTTTTAAGTAAAAAAAAACTTATTAAATCATATATACGATCAAAATGTTAAATAAAAGAATCTAAAAATTTTGAAGTAAAAAAAATCTAATTAAATCATATGTACCTTCAAAAAACAGAGAAAGTATAACTAAGAATATTAATCAGAACAATAAAATATTAAATAAAAAATTTACATTAATATGAATTTTAATAAAATAATACAATCAATAAAATTAATTGATATTTTAATTTAATAAAAATAGAATTAATTAAGTTTTGAAAATTTAAAAATTATCAATAGTATAATTATACTTAATTGTAAAAAAAATATCAAGAGCAAATATCTAATTCATTATTTGCGATTTTAGAGTTGATATGGATAAATAACCAGAATTGATCATCTGTATTTCGAGCCTTTCTAAAATATCGTCCTATATATATATAAAAACATTTCACCTGTTTGTTAAAATGCTTGACAGATTTTGGCTGTGTTTGGGCAGTGCGGCTTAAGCTTTAACTGGCAGTTGTATTTAGATCTTGATGATGTGAGGTTTAAATCCTTTTTATATGTGAAATTCAAGGTTGAATTGAAGAGTTAGATTAATTATTCAACTCTTATAACAATTAAACATATTACAATTTCTATTTTGCCTTAGATTAAAAGATTGGGAATGTCTTATTACGTTCATAATTGTAGTCTTTTCCGAATAGATTTTGCAGTTCTGGAGGTTTCAATGCCCATGTAAGGCCAAATTTTGCTTTGCATTGCTTTACATTGCATTACTATTCTCGAGACTCAATAGAAGCTACCTAGGAATAATCGGTGCTGCCTTATTGTGCATAAGATGAGTCATCTTCTGGAACTTAGTCTTCTGAGTGAATACAGGGATTTATATGAAACAAATCATAATAGCTGCGAAGCATAAGAAACAAATAAGGCAAAAAGAGATCCTACTTACACTCAAGGTCTTTATGATTTCCCCATTGGATATTCCACCCTGTAGCTCAACATTACAATCTCATTATTCTCATGCTCAACACATCGATTTACACATATTCACATTGTCGCTTTACTCTGCTTGGACTGTTTCTATCGATGCAATATAAGTTTTTTAGTGCGTTGAGTGAGCCTTGCTCCCTGGACGAAACTAGGTTAAACTTCTAGTTCTTTAATCTCTTGCTGTGGATCAATTCGATTCCTTGCATGCAGTCTTTCCTTAATTGCATGCAATTCATTGACAACATCTTCAATCTTCATTCTCTCAACAGGAACTTCAACAGAGCATGCAACACCCACATTAGTGAATGAAACCAAACAATCCAACATATTACAATCTATGTTCTGATCTCCTATTATTTTTTGACTTTTCTCTTTGATTTGTTCAAGCAATCGAAAATCTAAAATCTCCTCCAATTTTTCTGGCAATGACATCTTACAATAACTATGGAGGCTCATCTCATCATCAAACATGTCATCTGTTGGCCTCTTTCTAGTGATCATCTCCAAGACGAGAATCCCGTAGCTATAGATATCGCCTTCAGGGGACGTCGAACCACCCATTCCATATTCTACAACGATACAATTACACAATACAAATAAAACATGAAAAGAACGTCTAAGAAACAAATTAAATGATTAAAATGAAGTAAATATATGTTTTCACAGCATAAATACAACATAAGATCAAAAGATATGAAAATTACCCGGGGCGAGATAGCCTATTGTCCCTTTAATGATTGAGGAAATTGCTTGCTCATTATCCAAATTACTTGCAACATCAAAAAGGAATTTAGCCATGCCAAAGTCACCAACGTGTGCAACCATGTCGTCACCAAGTAGAACATTGGTTGGCTTTAGATCCCGATGAACTATTGGTGTTTGACAACGATGGTGAAGGTAATCTAATGCATTGGCCACATCTATAGCAATGTCTAACATTTGAGCAAAGTTGAGATGGTGTGATGAGTGATCTTGATCATGCTCATGATGAAGCCAGCTCTCTAAACTTCCGTTTGCCATGAATTCCAGCACTATAGCCTTGAAATCATTGCCTTGGTAATCTATGCTTGAGCAACAAGTTATCAACTTGACAAGATTCCGATGTCGAACATTTCTTAAAGCCTTGCATTCAACTGCAAAACTCTTTACAGCCCCAAGGTTTTGAAGATTCAAAACTTTGATTGCAACAGGGTTTTCTTGTTGATCAAGAAACCCTTTATAAACAGAACCAAAACTACCCTCACCAATGATGTTCGAGGTTGCGAAACCATTCGTGGCTTGAACAAGTTCCCTGTAAGAAACTTGCATCAAGTTAACTGGCTCCAAAGTCAAAGGGATCATCTTTTTTCCAAAGCGTTTTCGCCAACAAAGGATAGAAATGAACGCAACCGAAGCCAAGGCGAGCGAAAGGCTAACAACGATAACGATGATGGATTTGGTCGATAAACCATTTCGTTTTCCCTTTTCTGCCTGGTTCAAGCATTTTGGAAGCTCTATTTCAGGAATTCCCCCACAAAGATCCTTGTTCCCAGCAATAGAGAATTGACTGATATTTTTGAATACCCCTTCTTCTGGAACTTCACCCTCTAATAGGTTGAAAGAAAGGTTTAAACTCACCAAAAATGGAAGATTTCGAAGCTCAAGAGGTATTGTGCCAGACAAGTTGTTACTGGAGAGATCTAAGCTTTCGAGACCTCTTAGAGAGGCAAGAGATTGAGGAATGCTACCACGAAAATAGTTTCCCTGCATGTGCAAGATTCTTAGTTCAGAAATCTCACCAAATCTCTCAGGAATTTCGCCTGAGAAGTTGTTGTTATCAGCATACAACTCTACAAGATTCTTGGAGTTACTAACACCTGATGGAAAGCTACCATTGAAAGAGTTGTGGGACAAATTCAATGTAACCAAACGTTCAAAACCAGCAACCAGTTGATCCGGTATGCCACCACTGAGTTTATTGGTTGAAAGATCCATTATCTGCATGCTTTTGCATTTCTCGAGCGTCAACGGAATCCTTCCTTCAAAACTGTTTCCATTTAAATAAAGATGAGACAATAAAGACAGATTGCCAATACAGGATGGGATTTCACCGGATAAACGATTCAAAGAGAGGTCGAACCGTCCAACATTTCGAAGCTTTCCAATTGAAGTCGGAACTTCGCCTGTTAACAAGTTTTCCCCTACATGAATCTGTGCGAGTTTAACAAGATTGCCAATTCCTTCAGGAATATTTCCTGAAATCTGATTCCCTCCTATATAAAGAGTTTCAAGCTGAGTTGATAAATTTGCCATTGAATCTGGTAATACCCCACTAAGCTTATTCATATGGATGGCCAAAAGCTTCAATCGACTGCAGTTGGTTAAAGAAGAAAGGAAATCCAAGTCTCCTTCTTCCCCATTCCCAAGCTCGTTGTAATTAATGGAAAACAGTTCAAGATTCTGAAACTTTCCCATACCTCCAGGGACTAATCCACTGAAACCATTTGAATGGATATCAAACTGTTTCAAGCTAGAGATATTAGTCACTGCTACTGGAATTCTCCCACTCAAGTGGTTGCCTCCGAGATGTAGTATCTCAAGTTCCGGAAAAGCAAAACCCAGTTCAGGTTCAAGGCCACCATGTAACTTATTTGTACTCATCCTAATCTCTTTCATGGCGGAAAGATTGTAAAACGAAGGAGGTATAATTCCAGAGAGGTTATTTCGACTAAGAACAAGTATTTTCAAGTTTGATAATCTGCCTAGAGAAATGGGTATATTACCTTCCAAATGATTATTCCCAAGTTGGAGATAATCCAAAGATGAAAGGTTTCCTAACGAAGATGGGATTGTGCCAATAAAATCGTTGCGGGCAAGAGAGAGTTTAATCAGATTCTTCATAGTATCCCCCAATTGAAATGGAATTTTTCCGGTAAAACTGTTGTCACTTAAATTAAGAAATTGCAGGTTGGAGCAATTGTTGAGCTCTACAGGGATGTTACCCTGGAGATTATTGCGACTTAGATTCAGTGAACGAAGCTGTCTCAAATGGCCAAATTCCCGGGGAATATTGCCTTTCAAGCTATTGTTGAAAAGGTTTGCCTCTCTCAGGAAACTTAAGTTCCCTATTGATGGAGATATGATGCCACCGAGTTTGAGACCAGGCAGGCTCAAACTGATGACCCTTTGCTGCTGCTGACCGCATCCAACACCTTGCCACTCGCAAAAATGGAGTGAAGCATTCCATGAAAGTAGCGGACCACCGTGAGAGCCACCAAGAAGCTCATCTTTCAAAGCAAGCAATGCTAGTCTGTCTGTTTCGTTCCCCATGGCCGCCATTGCAGGTTTGAAGGACATAGACGCCAAGGTGATTACTGCAACAATGCAAAGCAGGAATTTGATACGTGATTTCTCCATTGAATACATATGAAACTGATTGTGCAGTCGAAAGTTAAAACTCTCTAGTTGAATCGTAATCAAACTAACGTGCTCCTTCTTTATAAGCAAGTAAAAAAGGAGTCAATCCATCAAAATAATTAAAAGGAAAATTATTGGCAAGACATTTCGTCAGAGCTCAACATTTAGATGCAATTGCAGGGAACTGAAAATTCAACACCAGATTCAATATGAAACCATCTAATCTTCACCTTCACCTGCATGAATAGCATACAATATATTTCTTTGGTCCATGGGTCAAAATCATTGTGTTGGCGTGAATTCAATATGAAGCCATCTAATCTTCCTAACCTATAATTTTTGACAAAATCTGTCCTTTTGCCTTTTTTCAATAACGGCCTTCTTACCATGAAAATATTTCATCTATTTTACGTTACAGAAAATAATTAGTTTGAAAATTGTAGCCTTGAATATATTTTTAGTTCTGCAGGGGTTTGAAAATATTTTAGTTTTTTTTACTCAGGTTCAGGTTTGGCTGGAATTTTATATGTTTTATTTTTGGGAAAATTACAATTTGGTTCTATTTTGGTCACTCAACTATTAATCTTTTCAATTTAGTCATTAAACTTTTCGAAATTAAATATTTTAGTCACTCTTTCTGTTAGTTTCCATCATATAAGTGATGAAAAACTGACATGGGCTTTTTTCATTAGTCTAATAAAAAATTTATCCCTTCAATGTTTATACACTTTATCAATTTGATCCTAAATATAAAAAATTTAACAAATTTAGCCTTCAATATTTACAAAATTTGATATTTTAGTTCTAATTCTAAAATCATCAACTAACTTCGCCCTCAACATTTACAAAATTTGTCAATTTAATTCTAATTCTAAAAATTTCAAAAAGAAAAAAAAATATTGTTTAAAAAAATTTCATTTTTATTCTTTTAGCTCACCATTTGATTTTTTTGGGTGATCTAAAATCCAAATTAAAGCAGGAAGCGTATAACCAAGGAACAAATTCATTCATATATTTTCTTTCCTGAGTTAAGGTAATTTTAGCAATTTTAGTTTTTTTTCTTTTACTTCAAGTTTTGTATGCTTTTGACTTTTTTTTTTGGGGTAAACTATACTAACTATTCTTAAACTTTGTTTAAAATTATATTTCGGTCACTCAACTTTCAAAAGTTACATAATAGTTACTAATTTGATCAAATTGTTACATTTTTGTCACTCAATTGTTAACTCCCATTAGAAAAGTAATGTTGCACCTTAATTCAAAGGATTAACAGCTAGTTTGATCCCTAAGCTATAGTTAAATTCATTTTAATATTTATAAAATTTTCTTAATAATAATTATAAAACAATTAAAAAATCTTAAAATAAATAAAAAATCAAATTGCAGCAAGAAAAAATCAAGAGTTTTGTAACTAATTTTTCCACATCCAAACTCATCAAAAATCAATCTTTGGCCTTTCAGAAAAAAAAAATAAAATTAAATACTCATTCACTTTGACCCTACTTGGTTTTTTTTTATTTGCTTTGTTGTTTTATGCTTTCTTCGTTTTCTTTTTCTTTTCCTCTTTTTCATGCAGATCAATGCCAGCTTACTCTTCTCAAATCATTAAAAATAATATATATTTGTTATATTTATAATTAAAAGTGAACTCTTGACTTGAAATTTAAAAGAAGAAATGGTGGGTTTGAAGAAGAAGAGCACTTTATATTATAAATTTAAAAAATCCAATATTCCAAAATTGAAAGTTACTTAAAAATTCAATCAATCTAGTAATTGAAGTTACAGAAATGAAATGAAGGGTTCTAAAAAGAAATATGCTACTTTGTATTATAAATCAGTGTCACGTGAGCATAAACTACTGGTGTTAATGCGGAGATATCAACCTGAATGATAGAATTCAAATTCAAGTACTAATTAAATACTTTTAAACAAGTTTAGTGGACAAACTACATATTAACTTGTAAAATAATTATAAATTAATTATAAATCCAATATTAGTCCATAAATTCATCACCCCTTCACCTACATGATGACCATAAAATATCTTTCTATCGTCCGTGGGACAAAATTGAGTATCCACGTTGTGTACGCGAGAATTCAATATGAAAGCATCTAATCTTCACCTTCACCTGCATGAATAGCATACAATATATTTCTTTGATCCATGGTACAAAATTGAGTATCCACATTGTGTTGGCGTGAATTCAATACGAAACCATCTAATCTTCCTAACCTATAATTTTTGACAAAATCTGTCCTTCCTTTTCTGGTATAAGACAAAATCTGCCTTTTTTGAATAACAGTCTTCTCTAAAATACATGTTCTATTAATCCCCAAACATGCCCTTACTACGAAAATTTCATCCATTCTAAGAGAAAAAAAGTCTTAGCTTGCAATTTATGTTATAGAAAATAATTAAGTTTGAAACCTATAATCTTGAATGTTGATTCTGGTATTATTTATATTTCTAGTTGTGTATAGTTTGAAAATATTTTGATTTTCTTTTACTCAAATCTGTATTTATGTTTTATTTTTGGGTAAGCTACAAAAATAGTCATTGAATTATGTTTTTGGTTTTATTTTGGCCACTCAACTATTAATCTTTTCAATTTAGTCTTTAAACTTTTCGAAATTAAATATTTTAGTCATTGTCCCGTTAGTTACCATTAGATGAATGGCAAAAAAATGACATGGACATTCTATTAATTAGATCCTAAATAATTAGAGTATGGAATAAATTTGAATTGCAAAACTTTCAAATATCCATGAAGGGTATTGATACCAAATAGAAAAAGTGTCGATACTTAAGTATCGATATGGTTTAGGCATTCTGCCAATTTTGAAAACCCAAACATTATCAATCGGTATCGATTTTTACAAAAGTATCAATCGGTACCAATTTAGCATTCTGTTTGTTTTGAAAATCGTTTATTTGGTCAAGTACCGATGCCAAATGCCAGGGTATCCGTCCTTTTTGTCAGATTTGATGAAAATTGCTTTTTAGAAAACAATTTCGATTCAGTTTCAAAAACACTTATTAATTTAACCTGTTTTAGGAAAACATCAATTTTAATTTAGTTATCTAGTTCTTCTTATTCTTATTCCAAAGTTGTTAGAAAATCATATTTGATTCGTTTTAAAATAATTTAACAATCGTAAATTTCTCAGTCATGTTTGAATTTGATATTAAAACGTGTAATGCTAAATCCCAAAGAAAGCATCCATATGAAAATCCCAATCCAAGCCACAGTCTATTAAAAACAAAGCAAAATTTGATAAAGTTTATAAAAATAGAGTTTAAAATACTTTTGTTCAAAGCTGTCAAAAGTGCTTTGAATGTCGAGTCCGAATCCTAATCTCAAGAGTTATTTGGAAAAGAGGGAAAACTAAAGGGGTGAGTTATAAAGCTCAGTGTGGCCTTAGCTCAAAGACAGATAAGTACGTAAATAGTTAACATAGCATACAAGCTTGCAAGAAACAGTGCATAAAATGATTAGTCTCACGGTAATTTTTTAGCAAATATTCAATATGCATGATTAAAGGTTCAATTTCTTACCCATCCATCTGCTACACTCCACAATAATAGTTCCCTAAAACTCATCCATCCCTACACACCAAACAATATTTTGCGGTAGTCCCGCCAATAAAATGATATATTTGATCGGTGAACCGATTTGACTTTTAAAACTTGCACTTCCTCCTTTAATAACCTAATTCTTGTGCAACATAATGGCATGCTATCAATATAAAAAACAATAACAATTTTAACATGTTTTTTCATGCAAATGGTAACAGTTTATTGATTAAGGAGTAATAGTAGGTAGGTATGTATTAGTAAAGTTTACAGATTTAACACAGAATCAGAATCATACACATATTCAACACTAATGTTTTAGAAAATGGAACCATAGTAAATCTGAACTTACGATTTTCTGACAACTTACCCATAGATGCAACTCTTTCAGATCTGATCACTCTCATCGCAATCAGATTCATAGATCAGGTTTATTCAATACTCATAAGGAATTAAAAACAACTAAACATGCATTTAGTACTTACACAAATTACTTAGTTAAGGCACACACATTCACCCACAAACTCTTGTGACACCCTTACTCCTCTGATGAATTCATATGGTTCAAATCTGATTCATTCTCACCTAGATCCGGTCTTTCAAATGAAAATAGACACACAATCAGAACACAATAGCATTCAAAGGCAAGGATTTTGGAAAGAATTAACAAAAACTGATTAGATGAGATAGAAGGGAGTAAATCGTAACCCTGTTACAAGTTCAAAATAAGAGTGTAATTTATACAAGGGTCTCATTTACCAATCTACATAAAAAAGTAACAGACCTAATAATGACAGTCCTAACACCAATTGTGATTTGAATGAGCAAAGGTAATTGACAAGAAAAGAAAATCGACGGCACGGTACAATGTAAAGTGCAGTTGTGGTGATGTGTCGCGAAACTAACTAAAAATCTAACTGAGGCAAATGCACCTATCAATTAATAGTATAGCTATGGTGAGTAAAGATGTCGTTCCCATGAAGACTAAAAGTACTAGTAATTATCTTTTTTCTATTATTTAATCGAATAAATCAAGTGATTGATTAAAAACTAAAATTAACTAAATTATTACTAACGAACACGACAAAGAACAAAATAGGAGAATGATTGAGTAATAACCAAGAAGCGAAACAATACCCAATAAAGAATCCACCTAGATTTCATCTATCATTATCAATCTAAATTATGCAATTCATTTACTTAGTATCTTGATCCGTAGAAATACCTAAATTATGTTAATATCTCTTTCGAGAGTAAGAGCAATTGACTCTAGGTTGATTAATTAAAATTTCTTTCTGATTAAAATCTCTATTATCACATTAACTCAATCTATGGATTCCCCTATTAGATTTGACTCTAATCCGGTAGATTTATGTCATTTTATTTCTAGGATTGCATGCAACTCAACTCAATTGCGCAATACCTACTCTTAAATAGGGTCTATTCCTACTCTAATTTAAGCACAAATATGGATCAATAATCAAGAAATATCAAACAAAAAATTAAGCACACATAATTGAGAACAAGATCTAAATATTTATTGCATGAAATAAAAATCAAAAGACAAAATCCATCATAGGGCTCATCTCCCCTAAGTATTTAGAAAATTAGTTCATGCTTGCAAATAAAAATAACCAAGATACAATATAACTGAAAGAACTCATGAAACTCATGATAGTATCCTGGGAAATCAACTGAGAATCTTCAATCTTCACAGAAATCTACTTCAGAATCGACTTCAATGGTGTTTTTCGAGTTGTTTTCTTAAGTATTCTATGACGGCTATCACATCCCGAAAACCGGGTTAGAAGAAATTGGGTTAGTGAAACTCAAAGTAGCCATGTTCTGATTTTTTAGTTAAGATTGTGAAATTAGTTAACTAATTTGATTTGGTTCAGTGGTTAAATGTTATGATTATGTGTGTGAGGTTTTGAGTTCGAATACTTTTCCTTGTATTTTTGCTATTTTTGCCTAAACCCCTATCTTTGAATATCTAATTTATACATTATTTATGCTCAACTAATAACAATGACGAGCCTAGTGGTTCAGTGGTAAGGCTTCAGCTTACTTTTTGGTCTTGTGTTCAAATCCCCATGTGCGCATAGTGAAAATTATTTTTGTTTCAAATTCTATAAAAAAATTGATGGTTAAAATTAAGATTAAAATAAGTGATTTTATTTTGTAAATTATCAAATTTCTATTTTCCCTCACACAGTAATCGTCCACTATTCCCTCACCCCTTTCACTTTTTTTTCCATCGCTTTTATTTTTATTCTTGTGACTTGCAACTAATAGTTATTCAGTGGCATCTCATCAATAAACTCTTTAGCTGCCTCAGGTGTCTTATTATTCAATGTTCCGCCACCTGCTACATCAATTAATTGCCTAGTCGAGGGATTCAAACCGTTGTAAAATGTTTGAACTTGTAACCACAGAGGTAACCCATGATGAGGGCACCTTCTCAGAAGATCCTTAAATCTCTCCCATGCATCATATAATGTCTCCAACTCAATTTGAGAAAAAGAAGAGATGTTGTTCCTCAACTTAGTTGTTTTAGCCGGTGGGAAGTACTTCAATAAAAACTTATTAGTCATTTGATCCCAAGTTGTGATAGAACCCTGTGGAAGTGAATTCAACCATTGTTTTTCCTTTCTCCTCAAAGAGAATGGGAACAACCGTAAGCGTATGGCATCGTCAGTAATGCCATTAATCTTGAATGTGTCGTAAATCTCTAAAAATTTAGTCAAATGAGCATTTGGATCTTTATCTTGCAACACATCAAACTGAACATATTGTTATACCATTTGAATTGTGTTCAATTTTAGCTCAAAATTGTTTGTAGCAATAGTCGGTCTAACGATACTCGATTCAGCCTTAATCAGAGTGGGCTTAGCATAGTCAAACATAATACAATGAGTAGGACGTGCAGAAGGTTGTTGATTATTTAGATTATCTTCCATCTCCGCAATAATATCCTCTTCCTCTTGATCGTTTATTAAAGTTTGTTGACTTTGTCTTGCTTCTCTAACTTCTCTCTGATTTCTGAGAGCAGTTCTTTCAATCTCACTATCAGAAATTAACGGTTCCAATGAGTTTCCTCTAATCATAAACCAAAAAACCCTCTTAGGATTAGACAAACGAAAAATTAGAATGTAAAATTAAATTAAAAAATATTAAAACAAAAATAAAAAATGGCTAAATTAATAGAAATAAAGTTTTTCTAATATTTTAGTCCTCGGCAACGGCACCAAAAACTTGATGCGTCGCGAAATTAACTAAAAATCTGACTAAGGCAAGTGCACCTATCAATTAATAGTAAAGCTATGGTGAGCAAATATATCATTCCTACAAAGACTAAAAGCACTAGTAATTACCGTCCTTCTATTATTTAGCTGAATAAATCGAGTGATTGATTAAAAACTAAAATTCACTAAATTAATTACTACTGAACAAGACAAAGAACAAAAAAAGGAGAATAATCGAGTAATAACCAAGAAGTGAAACCATACCCATGAAAGAATCCACCTAGATTTCATCTGTCATTATCAATCTAAATTACGCAATTTATTTACTTAGCATCTTGATCCACAAAAATCCCTAAATTATGCTAATATCTCTTTCAAGAGTAAGAACAACTGACTTTAGGTTGATTAATTGAATTTTCTTTCTAATTAAAACCCATATTATCACATTAACTTGATTCATGGATTCCTCTATTAGATTTGACTCTAACCTAGTAGATTTATATCGTCCTATTTCTAGGATTGCATGCAACTCCACTCAATTACACAATATTTACTCTTAAATAGGGTTTATTCCTCTTTTGATTTAAGCACATCAAATATGGATAAATAATTTAGAAATATCAAACCAAAAATTAAGCACGCATAATTGAGAACAAGATTTAAGTATTTATTGCATGAAATAAAAATCAAAAGACTAAATCCATCATAAGGTTTATCTCCCCTAAATATTTAGAAAATTAGGTCATGCTTGCAAATAAAACAACCACGATACAGTATAACTAAAATAAATCATGAAACTCATGATAATCTCCTGAGAAATCAATTAGGAATCTTCAACCTTGACAGAAATCTGCTTCAAAATCAACTTCAATGGAGTTTTTTGAGTTGTTTTCTTGAGTATTCTATGACGGCTCTCTCATTTTTTTTTTGTCATATATACGCCTTAGAATGCCCAAAAACCTAAAAATCATGTTTTACAAAGTTTGGTATGCAATTTCGTGTAAACGACACAGCTAACCACATGGTCGTGTGGTAGCCCGTGTGGCACTTGTAACTTGCTCCGATTTTATGGTTTTCACTCGTTTTTCGCTTCTTTTGCTCCCAAATACTCTTCTAAGTATAAAAACATGAATTTAAAGGTTTATGAGCATAAAATTCACAATTTACATCAAATAGTCATCTAAAAACGCATTAAGAACGAGGTTAAAATATGTTACTTTTAGCACTTACCAAAAAAGATAAAAAAATGTGGTGGTAACAACGGTGGTGAGAAAAGTAGCAACAACAAGGAAGTAATACAAGGTCGTAGTTTTGGTGGCCGAAAGGAAAAGAAAGTGAAAAGAGAAAATAAGGAAAAGAAGAAAACAGTGCAAGAGAGAAAATGAGAAGAGAAAAAAATAAAACGGCTAGGGAAAATGAAAAAGAAAAAGAAGGGGTCGGCCACAATCAAAACTAGGTTTAAATACCTAGGGTTGGATGGCACACTAGGGTTTATTACACTAAAATTTATCAAGGTATCATACTTGATAAAAAGGTATTGATACTCATGTAAGTATCGATACAGTTTTAACACTTTAACGAATCAAGCCCAAACAGAAGCTCAATTGCACAATCAAACAGAAAATTAAAATAAAACCAATTGTTACATATTTAACTCAGAAATTTAACTCATATTTCGGGGAATGACATACTAAGCATTTGTATGGTTACTCTAGTTGTTTTCCTTACTAGTAGATCAATACTTTGTGGAACTTGTCGAGTCGTATCAACGTGAAGCACACACTATCAATAAGACGATAGAGTTATACTCATTTTGAGTCTAAATATTGTAGCACGTATATAGGGTCACCTTGATCTGCAAATGGTAATTTTTGGATGATTAACCACAGCTATTGTGATTATGGTTGATCTTGTGTAATATGCTTGCCTTGTGACTTTTTAATGCTAGCATGAGTGATGATCTTAATTTTCTATGATTTGGCATGTTAAAGGTTATAAAGTGAGGTAGTTTGGTTAACCAATTGGATGAAGGGTTTGGGAATGGTATGTTTGAATGTTATGATTGAAATATAGTTAGTTTATTCTTTTATTTGGTCCATGCTAAGGTTATGTTACTTCTTATACTCAAATTGCATAGGTATAAATGTCATAAGCTTGAATTGGTATAAATTGGTATGGAATGATGGTGTTTTGATTGTGGATATATGGAAATGGTATTAGTCATGCACGAAAATGGTTTAGGTTGAATTGAGTTTGTATAATGAACTATCATAGGTGTAGGGAGGTCAAGTTGGGGCCTTATAGCTAACCCTTGCATATCTTATGTTTGCTTGAAAATGTATGGAATTGGAACAAAATGGACTATTGTGAACATCATGACTTCACACACTGAATGTCGCGACACCAGGCTATCACATCATGACGTCCTCTAATTGATGTCATGACGTCAACTCTATAATGTTTGAAAGTTATATAATTTCATCCTTAGGTTAGGAAGTTGCTTACTATCTTTAAAAGGTCGCGACACTAACCTTTGAAGTCGCAACGTTGAACCCCAAGGTCGCGACATCCATCAGGTATAGTTTGTAAAACTTTGCAAAATGGTTCTTGAATTGTGAAGCTTGTATATTGTATTAGAAGTTGCAACATTGATCCCTTGATGTCGCAACATCAACTTGAAAACTTTTAAAAGTGTTACATATTAGTCCTGCAACAATCCTGGGTTAACAATAAAGCTTTTGTAAACTCGTATAAACCTGATTTATAATTTGATATTATATAATGGTTTGGTAATTGTATATTTAAAATAAATTATTGTATTTATGGAATATATGTTTTGTTTAACTGAAGCTGCTTAGATAACTATTGTGGTATCCTGTAGCTCAAATCCTAAAATTGGGTCGAGCAAGACGTGTTACTTAAGGTGTTAGGTTGAATAAAATTGTGATATTTATTACGCTTCTTTCTTGTATTTGGTAAGGGTTACAATATAAGTGTTATTTATGAATGCACCATCTTAACATTAATCTTTTAGTTTCATATTTATTTCATTGTTTTCACTATGTTTATTATATTTTCTTAGAAACACAATTATATTTATAAATTTTAAAAATTAATATATTTTAGTATAATATAACTAAAATTGCATTTAACTAATGTAATCAATTTTTATTCAAAGTAACAATAATTTGACAATAAATCACAATTAAAAAAATATATATAATTCAAAATAATCCTAATCTAATTCTTCTTTTAGAGAAAAAATAATCATTAATGTACTTGTTATCAACTAATGTTTATTAGTAAAATTACATTTACATTAAAAACTTATCATTATCCTCATTACTTTTTTAAATAATCAACATAAAAATGGTAACATCTTCACATAAATATCTGACATCAACAAATATTCATTCCAATAAAAAAAACTTAACTAAATTAATAAATCTCTTGTTGTTTATCTAGGATAGTGAAATATTAATTGCATTACTAGGGATATTCCTTGTAGCAACAAATTTTTCTGCTTATGGCAGTCTTATAATTTCATCAACTCATCCCAAAGTTGTGAAGACCTTTGAGCTATCAAGTGCTCCGTCCCTAAGCTCTTTTAAGAATATGGAACATCATTCACACCAATAAAAACAAAGCCTTGAGACCGAGAAAGAATGATAAGATTAAAAAAAATAAACCTAGAAACAACAAAGAAAAATCAACTCTTTGACAAAATAAACAAAACCCAAAAAATATCAGAATCATAAAGCTATTAGTGCAAGAAAAGTAACGCCAACGTACGATTTATCTAAAAAAAACTAATGTCAACCATGGAGTTAAAATCAAAAAATACAAATGGGTTTTTTCATGAAAATAAGCAAAAATAAAGTAAAAAATGGGTTTCAAATTCCTGACCTTGTCTTGGGTTGGGTTGAGAAGAGAAGTTTTAAGGATTTCTATTATTTATTCAAATTTACCAAAATTTCTTACGCTTTGGAGATAAATTTGAGTAATTTTGTATAATGTAAATATGAGAATTCTCAGAATAAGGACAAGAGTTATAATTTATTTAATGGTAAAAAAAATTATAAGCAGCTCACAAAACACACCTCTCCATCAATGATAAATTACCTAACCAAACATATAGTTATTTATAAATGACGTAATATTGACATATTAAATGATACACTAGCCAACTTGCCTAACCCTTTGAAAAGTTGATACATGCCATCACTTTTACAATGTTAAATTCAAAGTTTACACTTTATTCTTTGAATATAAAGTCAAAGTTTAAATATTAATATCTATTACATTTATGGTACATGTACTATGTAAGTGGAAAAATTTATATAACAAATCATACCAAAACTTAATGATTTTTTGTTAAAAGTTTAATATACAAACAAGTATCTAAGTTGAAATACTTTCATGATATTATTTTATTATTTTATTTAAAAACTATAAAAAACACCCTTATATTAATATTTTTTATTTTGTATATAAAGAATTTTTTTTAGTAATATCCCAACTAAATTTATATAAGATTAATTTTTGATACCTACTCAATTAAAGATTTAATATTAAATAGTTTAGCTATTTTCATTATTTCAAATTACAACCTCTTCTTTATAAAAAAAATTATTCTTAAAACACGAAATTTAGCTAAATTGATTTATACAATTATTTTTAAAATATTAAAGTTTAATTTTTATATATAAATTACTGGTAAAGGCTAATGAAGATTAATTTTTAGTTTTATTGCCAAAAAAATCAAAGTTCAAATATCAAAGTGGATCTAGTTGTTAAGTTTAAATATTAAAGAAGATATGTTCATGGGTTTACTGCTCAAGCCTAAAGACTTATTCAAATTTTGAGAGGGTTTAAGAAAAATGTTAAGCTTGAAAAATGTGTCTAAACAAAAAAAATTTTGACCGATTTAAAAAATGGGTTAAGTTTTGGGTTTGAATATTCAAGGCCTAAGCCTAATTCGTCCCATTTTCTAATTTGTATTATTTTTAAATACTATGTAACTTATAACATATAAAAATTAAATCTATAATAATATATAATATTACAATGTAAGCATTAAAAATGTTAAAATGCTTATGTATAAAATTTTTATAAGTAAAAATCATATTAAATTATTAAATATTAAATTAATAATATAAATATTATTTCTAAAAAATAATAAAAATATTTTCCATATATTTTCAAAAATAATATGAATAGGTTTAAAATGAGTTTGGATTAGTCATTTACAAAAATGAGTAGACTTAGGTAAAATTTTAAGCTCATATTTTTTATCGGGTTGAACTTGAAAAAATATAATTAAGCCCACTTGAACATGGTCCCTATCTAGCTTGACTCATGAACACTTCTGTATCAAAGTGAATCAAAAAAATACAATAACAAAGTAAATCCAGTTACCAGATTTAAATGTCAAAAATTACATCAACACTTTTATTTAGGAGTTGTTTTTTTTTTAACAACAATTATTCAAACTCAAACTATTCTTGAAAAAATGAACACCCAACTAATAGACCGCAACTTAGGTTTAAGTCCTATATTTTTTGAACACCTAAATAGAATAATATGTTGAAAAAAAATGTAATTTTTGAAAACTTTGAGGCATATTCTCGATTGGTAAAGGTAGAGAGTTGAATCATAAAATTATAGTTATATATTCTATTCCAAGAGACATTTACAATGGTATTCCATATGCTCAAAATAAATAAGTAATGAATGAGATATTGATCTTCAAAGTAAGCCATTTGTGAATATTTGTTGAGGAAAAGAAAAGCTTAGATCTTACATTTGTTAAATACCTAGTGTAAGATATGTATGTATCTAAGAACTCACTAGAAAATTATTGAATGATTAAACTAATGCTCTTTCTCGCGCGTAGGGGGTGCAAATCCAAACCTGCCAGGGTTGAGGGTGCATGACGTGGGCAACATAAAATGTCCGGGCTAGTCGAGCCAAAAAAGGGCCTACAGATACTTTAGCCAAATACGTAATTTATTTTTTTTTCTCAATAGATATTATACAGAATTAACAAATATCTTGATTTGATTTGATTTCAATCAAATTGATTTTCAAATTGATTTCAATCAAATTGATTTTATTTTATTCAAATTGATTTAAAGACTCCTTTAATACAGATTTGTATCTTTATTCATGGAAATTTCCAAAATTGCTCCATATTGAATGCCAATAAAAGCCTAAAGAATACTACAGAATTCTTTAGAGACACAACGAATTTTTCACTCTAAAAAATTCTTTTCTTTTTCTCTCCAAATTTTTAAATGTTTCGATGATAGAAGAAGGCAAGGTTTGTTTGTTGATCACTATAGAGGTACTATTGTCGCGATCATTTTGTTGTTGTATCCTGGGAAACAGACGATCAATGTTTCTCCAAATACCATAGGAGAGGCCGAATTTATCTTAATGAAACTGTAAAAACAGGCCTCAACATCTAGTAAAACTCGATTCCTTTATTCAATTTTTAGTTTTTCAAGATTTTGTTTATCTATATATTTTCATATCTGCTGTTTTAAATAAATATAACTATTTTTTTAATTAGTTTTGTTTTGTTTAGATATGGTATTTTTACATAAATATAAATATTTATTTGATCTGATCTTGTATTTAATATAAATGTTTATATTTGTTCGCTAACTTGTTTTGTCCAATATATTAAAATTTAATATCTTTTTAGTATTTTAGCAATGGAAAAGTCTTATTCTTTTACCATATCAACGCGCGATACTATTCTAATGCAAACGTTTATTCATTGAAGTCATGACATAAAATTATCCAAAGGAAAAAGGAACCCAAGAAATTTGATGAGAAAATGTGTGGTATAATCGTAATCCAACTCCTTCGAAAGTTGTATATAAAGGAGACGGTGTTGCCTTGTTTCTCAATCACTCAACTTAAGCCTACAAAAATATCGTCGCTAGTTCCCCTTTTTTAGTGTTGTACAAAAGGCGACGACAATGAAAACTTCGTTGCTTATTGTCAAACTAGTTGTCATCATTTCAATCCTAATTTTTATATTGACGAAGCCTCTTGAAGCTCTGGGTCCGATGCCACCGATAGGTTGTCACCGTCGTAAACTTTTTAGTTATCCTACTTGTGAGTCACCTCCTTAAACTTGATTTTCTTGATATTTTGTAAGATGCTCGAGTTTATATTACTCAAATTGGAGTGGAAGTGTAAAATAAAGATGTATTTTATATATAGGGGTAAATCTAAAAGAGAAATCAGGGCCCCTTGCCCCCTTAATAAAACAAGTATATTGCAAGTTTAGACCCTCTTCTTAATAAGTAATACAGTTTAATATTTTTAGCATTAAATTTTTTAAATTCCCAATAATCTATATTATTCTGGTCCTCAATCGAAGTTTCTTGACTTCACCCTTGTTGTTATGGATATATTTAATTTGTAATTTTTTTTTCTTTATGTTTGGAGCTTCATTGGAAGCTCATTATTTCATATGAATGCACAAAAATTGTTTGATAATATAAAATGCTCGAATTTATATTATTTAAACTTAAGTGTGGATTGACTATAAACTTATATTTCATACAAGTACATTTGATTTTTTAGTCTTTATAAAGTAAATATTTAACGATTAAAACATACTCTAAATATTTGTATTTTTCGTACCTTTGAAACTTAGTTTTTATATTTTTAGTTTTAGAAATTTAATCTCTATATTTTTTGAATAAAAAAAGTCAAATCCAATTGTTAACACCATTAAATTTTTCTGTTGAATTCATTGGTATAACATTTTGAAATTTTAAAAAAATACTCACTTAGTATCCATGTAATAAAATGTGACATTGCAATGGACTTGAATTTAACAAATAAATTTAACAATGTTTACAATTATTAAAAGTTACATAAGCGTTTTATCAAAATAAAGTATTGGGCTAATCAATGACACTGTAAAAGTTAAGGTACCAAATTTTGTAAAAAAAAAGTGAAGTATAAAGACCAAATTTGAAATTTTACTATTGCTATATAATCTAAAATTGTGTGTAGCATAGGGACCAAAATTGAAATTTTTATATAATGCAAAGAAAAGAAAAGAAAGGTTGCCCACGTGTTTTATATATAGGTATATAGCATAGGGACCAAAATTAAAATTTTACCAATTTCCTTTATAATGCAAAAGAAAAAAAACAGAGAGGTGACCCACATGTCAAATAAATATAGGTATTATTATTTGTTATAAAATAAAGAGAGATTGAGAGAATAAAGAACAAAGAAAATATGAAAACAATAGAGAATGTACTTTATTGATCAAATGGATGATTACAATGCTTAATCAGAGTCTCTATTTATAGGCATAAGAAGTATAAAAGAAGTAGAGATCTAATTCTAATAACTATTAGAATTTAAAGTATATTAAAACTTTATCTTGATCATGATGGACATCCACTTAATAAGATATTCATAACACTCCCCCTTGGATGTCCATTGGTAGATAATGTGCCTCGTTAAAACCTTATTAGGAAAAATCTTATGGGATAAAAATCTAATGAAGGAAAAAGAGTATACAATCTATAATACATATAATATGCTGCCTCATTAAAAATCTTACCAAGAAAACCCAATGGGACAAAAACTCGATTAAGGGAAAAAGGGTGCAACGCGTATTTACTCCCCCTCATGAAAACATCACATATTTTCTCATATTCTACGTATTCAATCTTGAATATTGGTCTTTCAAATGACTATTTGAATGTATTTGCTAAGCATTTATATTACCATTCTTTTAAAAGTCATGAGTGAGGGAAATTTGGGGAAATATATTTTGATCTCTTCAGGATATTCAACAACAATCATAACAAACTTTAATCATGATTCATTTATGAGAACAAAAATAGTTACATTTTATAATCCTCCTTCAACTACTATTCACTTAGTCAAATTTATCATATATGTTCAAATTATTTCAATTCATATAAATGAACAAATTCTCAAGAATTTTAATATGCTTCTAACATCTAAATCCTTCAAGGATTTTAATATAAGCTTTACTATATAGTGATTCATAAAAGGTTGTAACAATAACCATTAGACGCAATTTAAATCTTTTATGAATTGTCAATCTAATAATATATTTAAAGGTTATTGTATCCGCCACAAAAGAATATTATATCTTTTTCATAATAAATGCCAGGACTTAGCAAAAAACTTCATATTTTTGTTCCGCTTTTGCGAAACTACTTCAATTGCACCCTCACTGGCTTTATACATTTAGATATTTGGACTACTAGCCCAAACACTCCACGAATTTAATTGTACTTGAGTTGCATTTTTCTATTTTGATCAATTTTTTTCATATCTATATTTCTTAATACATTTATTCAAGATCTTCCTTTTATTTCATTAATAATATCGTATGCAAAATCATTGTCGACCACTTTTATTATTTGGTTCCACATTTTCTCGAATTGACATAACTTATCGAGATATCTTATTTTTATTATTTTAGAATTTATTTTCAGGTACCTAAATCTCTTTTGAAGTTTTACTTATTAGTTATGTCTTGGGTCTCTTCTGGAGCACCCGCATCCACTATATGACCATCTAGAAGAATTTTCATCTTTGGAACCGATCAATCTATTATTTATTCTAACTAATTGTCCTACTGGGACTTTGATTCAAATTAAAATATTAGATGATATATGTAACACTCTAAACCCAGCCTAGACGTCCAAACTAAGTTTAGGGAGTTACGTCACTTATACTGAAACTTCTACTATCATAACACTGTCGAATTGAACCATTCATTACAACAATAATTTAAACATATAATCTTCATAGTTACCATAACATCATAGAACATCAATCCCTATTAATAATGCTTAAAAGGAAAAATAAAAGCTTGACCAAGCTCTTGCGACACTGACCCGATCAAGATTGGGAACCACTTGAAATCTAATCAATAATAAAGTGAGTTGTAAACTCAGTGCGTAAAAAGAATGTAATTCAATAATGTTCGCTTATAAGGAAATTCCAAATTCAGAGATTCGATTTGATATAGAAGTAATTTCAATCCAGATTCAAAGCGGATGAGTTACATATGTGTACATATATATAATTTTAGTTCAAAAATGGTTCAGATCAGACTCAGATGTAATGTTCCTATTTTCAGCCGCTACACACCATCTTCAGCCATCCCAACACACCACTATGGACATTTAATGCCCACCCAACCCTGCACAACTTTAGAGTGTTCATTAACACATTCACAGAAACACAGCGTATCTACTAGATTAATATGCGACAAGTGCCAGAATCAGAGTAATACTTATTGTAGCATAGCCAAGATTTCAGAACAGACTCATTCCCCATTCACAATGCCCCAACACATGCCAATGCAGAACACAAATACCCGTAACATATGTTCAGTCATTCTAACTCATTATACAATTAAATAGGACAATTCAGTAACAGAATAGGTATTACAGTGCACATATAATTATGCTGCTCACAGATCAATCCTAGTCTATCAGACAGTTCTCAAATAATCAAATTCAATTATTCGTACATTGAGGAAACCAATATCAAGGCTAAGTAGCATTCTCAGCCTTAAAAGACAGCTCTCGAGCCTAATAACCTGCCACACAGCCGGGTCACACACCCGTGTGCCTTGGTCGTGTGGTTTTTAAGCCTAAACAGTGAGTTACACGGCCTGGATACATGTTCATGTCCCTACCCGTGTGGCTTTTATACCACAAACAGTGAGTTACACAGCCTGGGCACATACCCATGTCCCTGACCGTATGGTCTCGTTCCACAAACAGTGAGTTACACGACCCAAACATTTGCCCGTATTTGTTGTCCGTATGAACCCTACACTAACATGGCCACACAAGGCCTAGATACACGCCCGTGTTCTAGCCCGTGTGGCCTCAATTCAATGAACAGTGAGTTACACGATTGATCATACGGTCTGCCACACGCCCGTATGGCTCATACGGCCCAGTCACACGCCCGTGTGCTTGGCCGTATAGTGTCGACAGCCACCATTTTTAGGACCTGAAACTTGCAAAATTAAGGTTTCTGGTACACACCTAGTTTCGTTTTGATTGGGAGACAATACGGAGATTACCCGGAACCTAATTAACCATTCAGCAACCAATCATTTAACTAGGTCGACTAATTAACACAACATTAATACACAATCAACTATGTCAAATAAATCGACATGAGGGAACTTTGACGACTAACGCTTACCAACGATTCAACCATGCTAAGTCCGCACAACATGCGAAGGGTCACTTCTCTCTGCACTTACACCTAAGGGAACAAAATGGCTAGTTATCAGAAAGTTTAAGTAAAGCAATTTGACAATTCTCAAATTGACACAGTAGTAGAAATCTAAACCAAAAACTCGCAAAAGTCAAAGGATTCCAACAGAACTTACACAGAAGTCTTTCAATAAAGTAAAGATCTCACTAATTCCCAATAATCATGTGTAGAACACACTCGACGAGTAGAATTCAAAGAGTAAAATGAATAAAGAAAAGGAAAAGAAAAATAATATAAAATAAAATAAAGAATAAGAGATACAGACGTTAACCAAATTCTAATAACCATCAGCCTACCTCCGACAACTAGCAAAAATTCTCTTAACGCATACGATAGGGTTCGAACTCAGGACCAAACAGAATATAGACAGATGCTTAACTAGTGAACCTGTAGGCTTATTCTTATTATAAGTTCTTACAGAACTTCCTTTACTCATATACCGCATGGATAGAGATTGTTCTAAAAGAATAAAACTTTTAATTACGCAACTTGAACTCCATACCTTAATCCCAAAAGCATAGCACAGAACCAGAGATACATAAATCTAATTACTGCAGAAACTCACAATTAAATTCTTAAAAATTTAGGGCGTTACAATATATAACACTTGGTTATTCTCATTAAGTTTGTAAATACATCTAACAGATAACTTGTAATGAGTTATCCTTATTGAACTTCTGGTTCAAATTACTCTCCCCCTACCTCATTACAAGTTATTATTTCTCTCCCCCTAATGTTGGAAAAACTATCGAATCAAAATTGTAATCACAAATCATGTCATAATTGAATCTTGAATACATTCAAAACATCTAATAATATAAAGAAACTTGTAATTAATATATATTTCCAACTTTCTTTGAAAATTCACTCATCTTTGAATCTTGAATACATTCAAAACATCTAATAATATAAAGAAACCTGTAATTAATATATATTTCCAACTTTCTTTGAAAATTCACTCATCTTTGTACGTTGTGGTGGAGCAATTGGAACGTATACGCACATACAAAATTTTAAAGATGAGAAATATTTAACTATTGATCAAAAATCAATTGTAATAGGGAGTATTTATAACTCATTGGCTTAATGAGTACAACACGTAAATCAACATAATTTCATGTTGAAATAGGAAGTTTAGTTCTCATAAGTAATGATTTAGACATTAATCAGAGGTGTTTAATCAATAATTTCTCTAAACCATTATGCGCAAACTTTTACAAAAGTTTTTCAAACTCAATCAATAAAAGATTGAGATATAAACTCATCAGTATTAGCAAGATAAATTGTCTTAATTGTATTATCTGAAATTAATCATTTAAACAAGCAATCTTGCAAACGACAGGTTGCAAATTTATAACACATATGTGATTATTTTGTAGATGCATCTACCAAAATCATATAATATCAACACCATCCACATGGTGGATGAATGAGCCTATGTTCGTTTCAAAAATGTAAGACATTAAATCTCAATTTTAGCTAATGAGTTTCTAATAATCAATTTTCATTAAGAACAAGCAAAATATGAGAATTTTTTTTTAAATTAAAGAATCTTTTGGTTCTTTAATGAATGTTCATATGAATTCTTAATTAATTTTCACATCATATATGATCCAGGATGGTCTAACTGTTCACGCCAAGTAGTAAATGTATTTGTATCAGTAAACTTCCGGTTTACTTTAACATGTGTTTCAATTGTAATAAATTGTAACAAATTAATAATTTTACTATCATTCCTTTTACTGTGTATCCAAATATAAGTGCTATTGTGACATTTACTACTGAAAATGTCTAAATCAATGTGAATATTATGTCACTCAGTCAACAAAATAAATATAATTTCCAAACATTTATATGCAATATTCGCTTCAGGGAATATGCCAAAATCTTCAAACATCTCAAAAAAATTTGCAACTTCAGGTGCATCCAACTATAACGAGCTTTAGATAAAATTATCATATTTTATTACTCATAAATAGATCTTTCCCAGTCAAATATTTTGCTTCCAACCCCTTAATGGGGATGATGACAAAAGAAGATCACAATGATTATAAAATAAATATAAATTAATAACTCAATCATCTCTTTTTCATCCTTTCAAATTAGATATTTATAACAATAGTGATTCATATGAAATATAATATTTTCCTCATTCACAATCTCAATATAAGATCCATTATAAATACATTTTAAAACCAAAAGATTAACCGTCACAAGATATTAGTGTATTAGCTCTTTTGGAGCTTTCGACTAATTTTGTACTATCAAATATTGGAATAATATTTGTTTGTTTTAGTACCAAATAAGATAAATATTTTCTATCTATAATGATAGAATTTATAACTACATTCTCATATCCTTCCTCCAAGAATATTAACAGAAACAAAATATTTAGGCATATGCCACATATGTGGCCAATAATATTCATATCACATTGAAAACACAAGTTATCTTTAACCTTTGAAGAGTTATCTTGAGAACTCTCTTTGTTCTCTTATTTATTACTATGTTCCCACTTTTAGTGGTCCATAATTATATCTTTTATTTTCTTTATGTTTGCATTCACTTCAGGAATGCAATAAGTCTAGTAATTAAGATAAGACTTCTAAACACCTCCATTGATTCTTTATTTCATAATCACCATCGTAAAACATGCATGGATTTCAAATCAAAATCTATCTATTTATGTTGCGATGATTAGTCTCCAAGCACATCCTCAATTACAACAACAATCATGATCTTTATATTTTCATTTTTCATAATTATGTACTATTACATTCACTTCAGGGAATGAAGCAAAACTAGTGGGAAGAATTTCATAATTTTTCATTAGTAACTTATTATTTTGCTTAGCCACTAGAAGGTATAAGATCGTTTGAAAATATTGTTAAAGTCATTTTCACAATATTGCTACTGCAAGAGCATAACACATTAGATATTTCAATCATATAGTGTAATGTATTCCTTCGAGGAATATAATACAAATACATGAGTATCTCATGTTATTTATATATATGGTTTTAATGTAAAACACATGAAGGTTTTATTCAACATATATCTTCTTGATATGAAAAACTATATTATATTTTATAAAATTTGACATCACAACGAGCTAACATATAAGCTCTTAAAGAGCTTTTTACAGTTTGATGCAATATTAGCTCTTCAGGAGCATATAACCATTTTATTGTATAACTTTAATGAATGTTTAATTTATTTTAAATAAAATTTTATTTATTCATATAAAAATAAAATGAATAGGTATAAATAAAACATATATTAAATGTAACAAATAATAAATTCATGTCACTAATAAATCATTTTGGTTAGATAATATATATTCTATATATCATACCACAACAAAATACAAAATATTATAATGTCAAATTAAAATAACTTTACAGCTATAAAATAACTTTACAGACATAATTTCATCTCAAATTTTACAATGATATTAAATTATCGCAGACAAGGTGAATATCCCAAAGTTCATGACAAGTAAGTATTTTTACTCACATTCCGCAATAATCATATATCTTAATCAAAATTGAAATTAAACCAATCAATTCTATTAAAAATGAAAAAGATATTTATCTCCACATAAAAATCCTAATAACTAAATGCGTGAAGAGTTTTATAAATTCATAGAGATACGGATAGTGAATTAAATAAACTGAACTTTTTAATAGAAATCAAATCAATTTCAAAAGAAGTTGATTAAATTGACTTACGTTACCATGATGAGAAGTAGTGATGATAAACATCCTTTGTAATGAAGAAAAAGAGATCATCCCCAAGCAAATATCAAAAAATAAACTTTGAGAGTGAATCTTACTTCTTGATTTCATATAGATAATGATATCAAATCTTTCACCATCCTTAAGAACAAAAAGTAAAATAAGTTAATCAAAACAATAATAACGTATAATGAAAGAAGAATGAAAAATAATAATCAGATATAAATATTAAATAAAAGAAACTTCTTGCAAAATCTTTGAAATCTTGTCATCAAAGTTATTGAAAATCATGAAGGATAAATTTGATGGTCGTTAAAAGGAACTATCTTTTTGAGCAAGATCGTGCTGATAACGTGTTATAAAAAAAAAAGATAGAGAGAATAAAGAACAAAAAAAATATGAAAGCAATAGAGAATGTACTTTATTGATCAAATGGATGATTACAATCCTTCATCAAAGTCTCTATTTATAGGCATAAAAAGTATAAAAGAAGTAGAGATCTAATTCTAATAACTATTAGAATTTAAAGTATATTAAAACTTTATCTTGATCATAATGGACATTCACTTAATAAGATATTCATAACATTCTTATTATCATTATTATTATTAGATTGTATACCTCACTATGTTTTGGGATTTAAATAATTAATTAAAAATTTTAATTATAGTAAATAATTTTCAATTAAAATACCTTTTTTTAAAAAGTCAATTAAAATAATATTATATGAAAAAATTTGGAATTAAATTAAGATAAATTTAAAAAATGAGATAATATGAGACTACAAATATAATGTAATAAAATTAAAACATGATACGATGTTTCATGTGAGGATTAATCATTTCATAATATAATTAAAAAAGTAAATGAAGTAATAAAATATACTTATTTGTATACAATTAATATGTAAATTATATAAATAATTCTTGAAAAGTATCAAATTATGTATATAGATATAAAATATCAAATTTCAACATAGTATAAAGATTAAATTTAAAATTTGACCATTGTTTTATAAAAAAAAATAAAGGGATCAAAATTGAAATTGGACCATCTGGAGAGAGAGAAAGAACAGCAGAACATGTCGCTTGAGGTACCAAATTAAAATTTTGAATTTGAACTTTGTATAGAGACTGAAATTGAAATCTGACAATTATTATATAAATTAAAAAGGTAAAGGGATCGTAATTACTATTAAGCCATTATTTTAAAATGTAAAAGGCTGGACTCGTGTCCTGTTGGAATGCCACTATTTTGAGCATATCCTAAGGACTAAAACTGAAATTATACCACTATTTTGAGCATATATATATATATATATATTATTGTTATTATTACTAAAAATTCTATCATAAGCATATGGGTATAGGAATCATGTATTCAGAATACAGACGTGTGTTTAACAAACATACAATAAATAGTGAAATATATGGTTTGAAACTAATTATTAACGATAATAACTCATGAATATGTATGATTTAAAATAAAAACAAATAGATTAAATTGTAAGTAAAACAAAATTTGAACACATGAATACATAATATTAAGAATACTAAATGAATACAGTTGTTTATCATAGTGTTGTCATCAATCCTAAGTTGGTGTCGAGTTAATTTGTGACATCATCTCAATCAAATAAATTAATATACATATAATAAAAATTGAAGTGTATAAAAAACCAAAATAAAACTTTAATAGAGTGGTAAATTAAGGTTTTACTAAAGCAATTCATTTGGGTTCAAATCTTAACATATGCATATTTTTATTGATATTTAAATAAAAAAGACTAAATTATCCTGAAATAATATAACTTATTTTAGTTACAAAAGGGTATTTTTGTATTTTTCTAATCGAGTTGGTGACCCAGTTGAGAGTGACACCAACTCAGTAAAGCACTTAATAAATAATATAAATTTATACAATTGATGGAGGTAATAAAGTATACATAATAAAAATTGAAATGTATAAATATACTAAAATGAAACTTAAGTTGAGTGGTAAATTCCATAATATGCATTTTATTTATTTTTTAAATAAAAAGACTAAATTACACTCGAATAATATAACTTATTTTAATTACAGAAGAGTATTTTTCTAGTTTTCGTAACTGAGTTGGTGGCTCGGCTGAAGATAACACCAACTCAATAAAATACTTAATAAATACTTAAATTGAACAATATCCAGAAAGGCACTTAGGGAATCAGTCTGAATCTATCTCCGTTCGTTCTGTTTGAAGAAAGGAAGGATCCTAAAGAATCGATCTTTCTTTTAGTTGTTGAATCTCTCTTTGATTGATCAATGTGTGATATTCCAAATCCTCATTACTAATGGAATCAAAACGATCTCTGGATTGATCAGAAGATCCTTTCAATTGGCGAGAATCCGTTACTTGAATGAAACTAGATCTTGTGGAATCATATTGAATATATGATGATACGTTTCGCATATTGCTTAAAAAGTCGATACCTATTTACCAACCATACATTGTCTAATCAAATCCAAACACGTATAGGTTCAGGGAAAGGATCTCCCGAGTATTAGGCATCTATTGTTAAATCGGGCAAAATATTTTATGAAATGAGCGGAGTAGCCAGAAAGGCTATTTCAATAGCGGCGTAAAAAATGCCTATAAAAACTCAATTCATTATTTCAAGGTAGGAATATAGAACCAAAGGAAATAAGTCTTGTCTTGGGAATAAAAAAACAATTGCAAGTTTCCTCTTTTTTTTTTTTACAAACAATATTTCTTTTTTCTTCGTCCTTTGTTAAATTGAAAAAAGAGATTTAAAAAAATGATTCAACCTCAAACCCATTTGAATGTAGCAGATAACAGCGGGGCTCGAGAATTGGTGTGTATTCGAATCATAGGAGCTAGTAATCGCCGATATGCTCATATTTGTGACATTATTGTTGCTGTGATCAAGGAAATAGTACTAAATACACCTCTAGAAAGATCAGAAGTGATCATAGCTATAATTGTACGTACTCATAAAGAACTCAAACATGACAATGGGATGATAATACGATATGATGACAATGTTGCTGTTGTCATTGATCAAGAAGGAAATCCAAAAGGAACTCAAATTTTTGGTGCAATTGCCTGAGAATTGAGACAGTTAAATTTCGCTAAAATAGTTTCATTAGCTCTCGAGGTATTGTAAGACGAGACCCAAGTATAGTTATAGTATTTAGAGTATTTAAATGGCATGGATTAATTAGTAGATTGTGTCTCACGTATATACCTTTACTAAGTAAAAAAAAAAAAGAACATGTTGGTTATATCAAAATTCGGGAGCAACAAAAATTTTAGTTTACCATGGGTAAGGACACTATTGCTAACATAAAAACCTCTATACGAAATGCTGATATGAATAGAAAAGGAACGATTCAAATAGGATATTTAAATAAAAAGAGTAAATTATCCTAGAATAATATAACTTATTTTAATTATAAAAGGATATTTTCGTATTTTTCTAATTGAGTTGGTAACCCAGTTGAGGGTGACACCAACTCAATAAAACACTTAATAAATAATATAAATATATACAATTGATGGAGGTAATAAAGTATGCATAATAAAATTTGAAATGTATAAATATACTAAAATGAAGCTTTAGTTGAGTGGTAAATTCTATAATATGCATTTTATTAATTTTTTTAAATAAAAAGACTAAATTATCCTAGAATAATATAACTTATTTTAATTACAGAAGGATATTTTTATAATTTTCCTAATTGAGTTGGTGATTCGGCTGAAGATAACACCAACTCAGTAAAATACTTAAAAAAATAGTATAGATTATTATTATTATTATTATTATTATTATTATTATTTGTGGGTGGATTGGTTGGGAAGAAAGGGAAAGAGAGAAAGCAAAGAAGAAAAAAATGGAGAGAATAGAAAAGAAAATTAGAAAAATATTGTTTTTGTTTTAATCTTTATACTTTTACATATTAATAATTTATTTTACCTTTTGTATTGTGTTTATCTCATTTATCACTTTATATCATTTATTTACTTAAGATCTTAAATAATTTGTGGTCCAATTTAGAGAAAAATATTTATTTAGTTTATTCTATTTTTAAATGATATATCTAAATTAGTTGGTCCCCATGTTGAGTTGTGGATTACCTTAAGATTAAATCTGACCAATTAGGGAAGAAGTTAAAAATAAATCATTTACATAAGTAATTTTTTTTTAAAAAAATTTAAAACTATGTATTTGAAAAGTTTTTCCGTAAAAAATTTTGTAGGTGGATTTAAGATTTGTCTCTAATTCACCTACAAATGTTTTATTTATTGATTTTTTAAATAATGTATTTAAAATAGTTAGTTCACATATTCACTCCAACATACATCGGTATCTATGTACTTACTTTTAGAAGAAGAAAAAAACAATTTGAGAGTCAATTTAAATATTTTATACTAATTATAATAAATTTAATTTTTATTAAAATATTAAAAAAAATTATTATTTAATAAATATTTAACTTAATATTTTTTTAATTGTTCAACTTTTTTTTTATAAAACTACATGATTCTTCTCTGTTTTACAGCCTGAGTTTAGTCTTATTCGAACCCAGGTAATATTCAAGTAAAACCCTCCCAACATTATCAACTCCAAGATTTGATTGTTTAATATTAATTAAGTAAAATTAATTAGTATTGTGTAATAAAAAACACATTATGCTTCCAAAGAGAAAACACAAGTTCAATCATTATAATTCCAAATGTGAAGAATAACATAGAAGATATATAAAATTTGCAATTAACATTTTAAAGATCCCTGTTACTAGTAAATATGAAATACATGATATGATTATTATATTTGTATTTAAAATTTTGACATTCAAATTACAAAATCTAGGACTCTAGAATTTAACTACCTTTATGTCATCAAGTACACATTATTGTAACATAAGCACATCTTACACTTTTTGTTCAAATATATCAAACATAAACACCGAGAAACGAAAAATCTAAACATTGATTACTTTTACAAGCTAAGGGGAGAATAAATCAGATAGTAGTAAATCTATAATACTAAATTATCAAGAAAACCACATAACGAATAAAAAAGAGAAACGGCAATGGGGTATAGAGACCACAACATTCTCATTCAAAACATAACAATGGAGACCTAACACTGACTTTGCCACCATTCAAGTTTAGATATTTGCCGGCTCAAAGTTGGGGAAACTAAAGCTCAAGGGCTCCTGTAATTCGGGGTTGATCGGGAACAAGTTACACTGTCCATGTTGTGCCATCAACTGGTCCACCAGAACCATTGCTACCATGGCTTCCACCATCGGCACAGCTGCATCGTCCAAATTAAACCAAACACAAAGTAAACTGGAAATGAGATGCATTGTTTGAAAATGATGTAAAAGATAGGAAGATGAAATATGCTTAATACAACTTTCAAATTCGATATCCGCATTCATTGTAGATTCCAAGGAATCCAGCCGTCTTTGGAAAATGGCAACCATGGGAAGATTCTAAACTAAAACTTACAGAGATGACAACAAAGCAAAGGAAAACCATTGTCCAAAGAAATACCTCGAGGGACAACACAAGGATCATGACGACCGCGAGCTAACAGTTCGATCTCTTTCTTTTCTCGAGTCACTGTATGCTGCTTTTTCTGCAGAAAATATCACAAAATGACACCAATCTTAACTGCATTAATTAGCCAAAACTTTGTGATATGCATGATCTAAAGCCAAAATATACTTGTTCTTTACAACAAAACTGTTATACTTCATATTTTTTAGTTGTTCTCTTAAATTTTATTATATAATGCTTTTCGAGTATGGCTGTCATTTTGTATAATCTTAAGAGGGTTTTTTTATTAGTATGTCCTAAACATAGCTGCTTTTTTTTTCCAAAAAAAAAAAATTTATGTTCCCAGCACTGTACCCAAAAATTCTCATAAAATATGAAATGATATATAACTGACCAAAACACGATTTGATTTGAAAAAATCGAAAAAAAAAAAAATCAAATTTCAAGTTAATCAAATCGAGTTGTTTGAGTTATTTGAGTAAACTACTCAAATAAGTAGTTCGAGTCGAGCTAAATTTTACAATTTCAATAACAAATTGGTGTAAATACACCTTTGGTCCCCATCAATTTAAAAAATGTACAAATTGATCTATCTCTCAACAAAAATTTCAAAATAATTTCAAAATAATTTTTTAAATTCAAAATATTAATAAAAATTTAAAAATTTTTATTTTTAAAAAAATTATAAAAATTAAAAAAATCTAAAATATATTAAAAAAAAGTTAAAATTTAAAATTTTTTCTAAAATAATAATTTTGGGACCTAAAGAAGTTAATTAATGGTTAAGTTTATCATAGTATAGTTTTTTTTTTTTTGGCTTTGAAAAAAATTTAGTTTTATGTGCTTTAAAATAAAATTAGTTATACTGTAACAAAATTTTAATTTCACATGTTTAATTTTTTAATCTAACTTTAACAATTTCACTCGACCCAATTCTAAAAATTTTCAAATCGAGTTAGGATGACAAAATAGGACTCGTTAATTCAAAAGTTTTTCACTCGATTTAATCGAATGCTCACCCTACAATGATATATAAAACAAGTCATAATAGCCAGAAAGCATATAAGGCAAAAGGAGATCAAACTTACACTGATAGTGGCCGTTGGCTTGAAAGCAACTCTCATATTTATAATTTCCCCATTGGATATTCCACCCTGTAAGTCAACATTACAGTCTCACAATTCTCACACCCAACTCATGGACTTAGCTCCAATATTACTTGGATTCAGGTATGAACGTTGGATATGTGTCCTACACGAGGACGTTCAATTTTTGAAAGTATTTTCATGTATTTGGAGGGTCATATCTACATATCCATGTCCGAATATTTGTCGGGCATGAGAACTTAAGAATAATGAAGAGTCCGAGCAACACAGTTTACCCAACAATTAAAAATTTGAAGACTACAAATAAACAGGTAGCATTTGGTACATTGGTGACAAAGCCCAACAAAGTGCTATATTACCTGAACTTTTCATTTTCCTTAAAAGTAATCATGTCCAACACTTGTGCCCAACATATTCGGACATAGATATGGCACCATGTTCATATATATGAAAAAATTTTAAAAATTGCAAACACCCTTGTCAAGCACATACCCATATCCAACACTCGACTCCAAGTAACTGTTGCTAGGCAGACAGATAGAGAGACTGAGAGTAACAGAGAAAATAACTACCTGTATCCCACCGGAGCGGTTTGTTCTAGTCCTTATTGTTCCATGTTCATCAGTAAAGAACTCGTCATTATGTTCACTGCCAGTTAGAAAAGTACCTGCAAGGATTTTACAGACCAGCAATTATAACAAACTTGAAACAGAAGTAACCAAGAAATAACCTCACAAGTAATAGCTTTAGAGCATGTTTCACCAATTGGCCAACTCAACTCAAGAGCATTTTATGAAATACAGCGTCACACCAAAAGTATAAAAATCTCTTAACCTGCAAATCCACTGCCAAATTCAAATCCTTTGGTTGCAGGTAATGACATTACAGCCTTAGCAAGCTCTGCTTCAAGCTTATCAAAAACTGGTGAACCAAGCCCCTGACACAAAAATACAGATTTTCAGTTCTGCAGGAAACTTCTATTTGACTCCGGCTGCTACAAGTTAAAGCATTTCCATTATTTTAAGGTCAAAAGAAAACAGAAACTTCATGAAAATTAATACGGGCCATGAGCATGAAACACAAATATGTGTGAGAGAGAGAGAGTTCATACACGTGGAGCATTCCTCACTATGCATGTGACAACACCACCAATAGAATCTCCTCTCGTTCGAACAGCATCAATAGCAGCAATCATTTTCTCAGCATATTCAGGATGTGGGCACCTTACAATATTACTTTCTATCTGGCAACATTTAGTTGAAAATGGTTAAATAATGGCTATAATATAAATTGATCAGTATTGAAAGGGGAGTAGCAATCTAGACTAAGTACAACGGTGAAAGTAGATCAAAATGCATAATGCATCTTGGAATGAATGCCCTTCAGAACTTGTGAAACCAAATCAGAGGAAATGGGGAACAAAAACTCTCATAACCAACCATAATTAGTTTGAAATCAAGACTAAAATAATTGAGCTGAGTTCAAACCTGATCAAGAGTTACAGTATCATGGTAAACTGAACCGTCTGGAAGCACAACCTGGTGAACTTGTGAGACGTAAGCGAGAACCTGAAGAAAAAAATGAACCATAATAAGAAACCAAAAAAAAAAAGGAAAGAAAGAAAGATAAATCGACAAATATGATTCAATAATGGAAGCTAGAGTCACTTGTACGAATTGAATGATGAAAATGCAGTTACAGCTGTGCTAAAGTGATTTTAAACATTTGACACAAGATACAGATGTTTGCAGCATGGAACAGAGGGTAGGGGTCAGAATTAGCTTTTTTTTCCCCCTTTTCCTGTATGACTTGTTAGTGTAAATCAGACATTAATCATATTGCAAGTGCGAACAAATTAAACAAACACTCTGCACCAAGTACAAGCATTATTATAAATTCATAGAACAAATGCAATGAATTATGATCACATATAAAAAGAAACAATAGAGAGATCAATCCTCCAGCTTGAAACATACCTCAGTTCCTGAGAAATGCTTGAGGATTTTCTTTGCAATAGCTCCAGAGGCAACTCTTCCAATGGTTTCTCTGGCAGAAGATCTACCACCACCCTTCAATTACAAGTTGAAATCAGATAAATTGGGTATAAACAAATCTGAATCTCTTAAAGAGATGGCATAATCCATGGTACTGCAATGATGATAATAAAAGGCATTACCTGCACTGCTCTGACACCATATTTCATGTCATAAGTGGCATCAGCATGAGAGGGCCTATAAGCTATCGACATTTCCTTGTAATCCTGAAAGCAGAATGACATCATTAAAGAATCCTTCTAGACGCTAAAAGAACAAATAATTAATTCAAAATCGAGAACGTCCCTAACATATGTGATATGCTTGAAATTAGCTCACAGGTTAAAACCGTGATCCTAAACTGAAACTGTTCACTAGATTGCCTTGAAATTAGTACGCATGACTCTAATTGATGACTACAGTTTATATGGCTACATCATTGGTTTAATTAATGAGGTCTCATTCACCGTCCAGAAGCAATATCAGCCCAAGAATTGCTCAATGAGGCTTGAGAGGTGCGAATTACATTATTAACTTCTAAAGATAATTCAAACTAGATTTCGATCATTTAAAATTCTATGCCAGAATTAAAACACCAACCAAAGGGTTGTTAAACCTCATTTTAGTTTTCCCATTTTAGACCCCCCAAGAAAATATTAATAGTATATACTCACATGTCCCCTCTGATCAGTATTTGGTACAAAAACATGGATTGGTGTTCCAGTAGTCACTCCTGCAGATTGTCAACAAATGTCCGTTTAAAGACAAAGAAAGGAGATAAGAAACATCAAATGTCCAGGGTTAAAAATATATATAACCTTCTGAAACTCCAGAATATAATCGGCATGTGTCAGTCTCTTTCCTAGGGGTAGTAATTCGGCTCTGACCTGGCCTCCTGCAAATAACTCTTGACAGTTAATCCACAATGATGAAGCAATTTGCATCAATAAAGATGAAAGATAAATGACTAAAGCTTAAACTACTGCACTCTGTCATTTATAGGGAAACCCTATTCGCAAGAACTCTCACTAGATCAACATGCAATGAAAATGAACAGAAAGAAGCTACAAGGATGGACAAATCTTCATCTAAAGGTGAGCAGTAGGATTAAAGTGATAATGCTAAGTTCTCATGAGGAAGTACCTTCGGTCAAGATCAACTTGCAAATCAGCTTCTGAGAGAGGAATCCTAGGAGGACATCCATCAACTATACAACCAACACCACCTCCATGAGATTCTCCAAATGTTGTAACACGGAAATAATTTCCAAATGTGCTCCCAGCTGCCTCTATCTCTGTTAGGCAATACATTTTGTCAGGCTTCAAAAGCTCAACTTAATCTAAATGTTCTTTATGTAGAAATTGTTTCTAAATATTATAGTTGTCAGAAAGACACAATAACAATGTGCAATGTCTAATAAATTTAAGCTTCTACCAGAACCTTTAAAGAACCACATCCTAAAAATATTGGTCTTTCAATGGTAGAAAACCGGTAACTCCTACACTTCACATACAGCTGATGCAAGCACAGAAGAATTACACAGTTTAGATACACCCCGAGATGTTTTGACATAATGGCAACATATTAGTGTTGATTTCAATGATGAAAATTCTCGAGTCAAATCTATTCACTAGTATGTGAAAGTATAGATTCCTACATGCATCTCAGCCTGTAGTGTTTATTGATCTTAAAAATCTCCCAGTTCAAAACACATTAACATAACTTCTATTGCTACTACAACTATCTAAACCTGAAATCAAGCTTCAGCCGAAATGTCGAATAGATGGATCAATGCTGACACAAAACATCGCATAAAGTCGACCATGTGTGACCATTTATCTGTACATAACATTGTAAAACTGTATAGACATTCATGATTGTCTTTTGCATGATGACAACAAAATTTCTGTAACAAAACATAAAATGACAGCAACAATATATAAACCTGATGGCAATGCTCTATCAGTATTGCTCAAAATTCAAAACCGTAATTAACTTGAGTCCTATGTTCAAAATACACACAAAACTTGAAGTTGATGATTTCTAAGAATTCAAATTCAACATTAAAAATCATTTTCTCTATTCCCAAACCAAATAATGCAATAAACTGCTAATTTCAACAGAAACAACTAAAAAAAAGCAATACCCACAAAGAGAAACGAAGTCAAAAACAAAAGGAAAAAAAAAACCCAATGTCAAAAACAAATCTTTAAAAACAATGCAGAAACCCAATTGAAATAGAAGATAAAATAAGAAAACTTACGAAGCTTTTTGAGGGTTCTTGGTTTGATTGAGATATGAAGAGAGGCAAAAGAGAGTCTTTGAAGATCAGAAGAAAGAGAAGAGTTGGGTTTAGTAGCTCCAAGGAAAGGCTTAGATGTAATGGAAGAAGCCATAACAGCTTTGAAAAATTAAACTAAAAGAGAAGAAAAGAAACAAATAAAAAAAAGAGGGTAGAATTGGAAGGAAATGAAGAGATTTGAGCAAATAAAAATGGAAGATTCAATAGAAATAGAAGGCTTTTAGGGAAGGGAGGGAAGAGTGGGTTGGTAGGCTTTGGTGGTTGGATTTTATTCTCAACTACCCTCCAGTTAAAAAACAAAAGCAATTTTAATAAAATGTTTAATTGTAAATTTGGCCATTAATGTTTACATATTTTGTCAAAATGGTTCTAATTATAATTTTGAGCCTTTTTTGTCCATCAATTTTTTTTTTCACCTTGCTTTTTTTTAAAAATTTGATGAAAGTACCATTAAAAAGTTAATTGAGGATGTGAAATTTCATATGTGGAATATTTTTAATGAGATGTAATTTATTACTTAAATAACCCAATAAAATAATTACATGTGGAAAATAAATAAATAATTTATGAAGTTAAAAAAATAACTCTTAATTTAAAAAATAAACATAATTATTTAAAAAAATGTTTCAAATAAATGCACACATTCAAATTTTTTTATTTAATTTATTAATTTTTATTTTGAAACCTATCAGTAAACAAATGTATGCATTCATTTTGAAATCTTTTTTTAGATAGTTAGGTTTATTTTCTTTAAATGTATTCACATGTAATTATCTTATTGGATTACCTAAGTAATAAATTACATCTCATTCAAAATATTCCACATCATCCCCGTTAAATTTTTTAATGGTACTTTCATCAAATATGTTAGAAAAAAACAGTTGGAAAAAAAACAAAGTTAATGGCTAAAAAATAACTCAAAATATAATTGGGGCCATTTTAACAAAATATATAAACATTAGTGGTCAAATTTGATATTAAGCCATAAAAATATTAATTAATCTTTCTTAAATAAATTTAAGGTTGCAATTGATTGGAAAAGAAATTTTGGAAAATGATTTTTTAAAAGTGAATTCCATTTTTTTTGGAAAATTTAATATTTTTTAATGTTTAAATGATTATATGTAAAATGTTTTTTTTGTTATTTGATAATTTTTTAAATCATTTTCTACAAATTGTTTTTAGTTAAATAAACACAATATTAGTATATTTGTTATAAAATATTATACTAAAATTTTATTTTGGCAATTGAAATTTATTTTATAATAGGAATAATATTTTATAATAATAATTATTATATATAAACTTAATAATAAATAATATTTAATTAAAATTTAATCTAAATTACATATATTACATATACAAGAGTGGATAGTGATACATTAGAGTTAGACGGGATAAATGAAGCTAAGAATGATTTACTCAAATACTTATATTTATATAATTAAAATAATCATATTTTATATTATAAAACATTTATTATTAAATATTTATAAATTGTAATATGTATTTATTATTAAAATATTATTTAAATATTTTCTATAATATATTAAGAATATTATTTTCAAATTTAAAATTATTATTGTTAAAATTTATTATTAAAACAAAATTGTAATATTAAATAAATTATTAAAATAATTATTTATTAAATTTTTTAATAATTATTTATATTTAATAATATAAATAATTAAATATGTATGTTAAATAATATTGTACACTATAATATTTGATATTAATATTTTAATATTTTCAAATGTTTTAAAAATTAAAATAAAAAATATTATTAATATAATAATATTAGGCTTAATTCGCGTTAAATTTTATATAAAAATAAGATTACTCCTAAAGGAGCTCTTTTTCAAAAAATAACTCGTGTTTCTCGAAATGGTAAGTCACAAGAAAATAGGTTTATTTTTTATTGACCTATAAGTCATCTTCTTTTGGTCAAGTTGTTTTCATTAAATAAACACATGCAAATGTAGAAAATATTTTCCGTGAAACAAACACATCCTAAGGATTTGAACAACAAAGAGTAATTGAATGAATTATGCTCTCTTGTAATTACAAAGAATTATAATTCAGTAGACTTATTTAACCGATAAAATTTTAAATTAAGTTACACTCTCGTAATTACAAAGATTGGTAATTAAATCTTTTAAACTGAATTGAATGATAAGAATAGTTTGATATATAAAAATAGTTTTAATTTGTAATAGAATTTTTTGGAAAATATTTTTTTTTAAATATGAAAAATCTATAAATAGCTTCGCCACCGATGATGATATTTCAAAGAAGGGTCGTAGAAAATTCAAAGTATTTTTACCTTTTTGTGTTACATACACATGAATCAATATTCCCAGCATTCAATAAAAATATCAAAATCTCCATAAAATATCCAATTTAATATTCCAAATTTTATTTGATTGTAATGGCATTATTGACATTTTGACAAAGGATTGCACCAGAGTTGAGGGAACTCTCAACATTTTTTAAATTAAATTTAAAATATTACATAATTTAAGAAATAAAGAGAGTGAAATACCCAAAATAATACATAATTTTTATTAATATAATTGTATTTTTATAAATTATTTTATCTCAAGTGATTTAAAATAATGTGAGATAATAACAATTAATAGAGTTTAATCCTTATAGATCACTCAAATGAAGAGGTTATACTTTCTTTTACTTGATTGATTAGAACTAGACATGTTCATGAGTCAGATTATCCGTCCAAACCTGAAGGCCTGCCCAAAATTCGAGAGGGTTTGGGCAAAAATATTAGGCCCATAATAATATTTATTGCCTTCCAAAAAAGGATTTTTAGCCATTTCCCTTCAAGTTGATATTAATAGGACACCAATTCAATCAAGCATATATATATATATATATATATATAGATATAGTACAAAATATAGATATAGATATAGATATCTAATAAATACCGAAATTAACAGGTAAAAAGACTTATCCGGTCTCTTTCAATTTTTATATTGCGTAAATTGGTTTCTATTTAAAAAACGGAGTAATTTAATCCCTGTCAGTTTAAAAAATGAGCATGTAAAGGATAATTAATCACAACATTAATATTTTTCATCAATTTTACATAATTTTGATTGTTATAAAACAAATTTAGCCCTCAATGTTTATACTTGAAGCTAAAGTTAGTCGATAAGTTCTTTTTTAATTCCTAACTTTTTAAATCATGTATATATATATTTAGAATCAATAACAAGTTGAGAGATATGTAAATATCGAGTGCTTGATTTATTATTATACCAAGTAAGATTATGTATAATTGATAATAATAAAACAATAATTAATATGATTAATTGTTCTTATCTGTTCTCTTTTAAATTTGATCTTTCATTTTTTTTAGCAATTTCAATATGCTTAATATCAAAATTGAGAGAGATTAGAAATGTGCTTTTACAATACACATAGTGACATTTAAATATCTAAGGCCCAATATATTATATACTCTCACCAGAACAATGCACTTGGCTCTAACGATGCAGAATCCCTATCCAATCTAAATTTTTTGAATATTTAATCGATTTCTATTATTTTTTTCAAATATATAAAATTGATTATTAAAAAAATTTCAAAATATTATTTTTATTAATATATGTTATATGTAGTAATTATTATTTTATTATTTTAAACATTTCTAAACAACAATATTTATAAATGTATTAAAATTTATCATTTACTATCTTTTAATTTATCAATAGATTTTTTTATACAATGCATAAAACTAGATGTTCGAACCCACATTTTCTGACACTGATAAATCCATAAAATTTATCATTCTTTAAAGATATTAATTTCATTGGCCAAATTTCAAGATCTTAATATCTCAATAATTATTTCCTATATAAAAAATGGTATGCATATGAGTACAATTAATTATAAAAAATTAAAATTGATTAGTTATTTTATTAATGAGAAAATTATTTTTCAAACTAAAATACTAAAACAATTCTTTGAATTATTCACTTTTAAAGCAACTTTTGATATTTATATTTATGTAATCAAATCTTATTTTTTATTTGTATTCAACTATCTATTTTAAATAAAAAAAATGATTCAAACTAAAAACTTATTTAAGGAAAAAAAAAGGAAAAAACATTGCAATATTCCATGGCTTTTCTGTTTAAATCAGATAAACATTATCCGCATGTGAAATCAAAAGAAAAAAGTAATTTAAAAATAAATTAAAATAATGCTTTTTCACCTATTCATGTTGAGTTGATATGACAGCAATTATATAAGTGGCATGCCATAGCTCAAAAGTAAAGTCATAATAATCAACAAAAGGAAAAAGGAAAAATGCATGTAAATTTACTTTTGAAAACATAATCATGTTGAAGCCAAAATCTATCTTTTGTTAGTTTGTCTTTTGATTATCAATTTTTATATTTATTTCTAGATAGTTGAAGAAATATTATTAAAGATATTTTTAGTCTAAATAAAACGCAAAATTTCTTACAATGATTTAATGTTTTTAGTCTAGCATTAGATGTTTTAAATCCATTTTGACATTTTCATATAGAAGAATTAAATCTTTAAACAATATATCATGGAATCATTAGTTAAATGAGGTTTGAAAATGGCAAAAAAATTGTTGGTTTTTTTTTTGTCTAAGAAAGAAAAGGACAGATCAAAATTTAGCAATCAAATTGATTTGCTGTTTTTTTTCTTCTTCATTTATACATTTGTTTACATATATAGTATACATTTAAATAGGAAAATTTTATCAATTGTGACTTGACAAGTTGACATGTCTAGGTACATAGGATCACTCATTGACTAATTTCTGTCTAATTAACAACGTTTAAGTTAACCTATCAAATTAAAGATAAATAAAATAATTTAAGCAACTTTTCTAAACAAGTTGACAACTTGTTAGCTTGTATCAAAAGTTGCGGTTAGACTATCCACTATTTTGGCCTGTACTTAAATTGTCTATCGCTTTGGCTTGTACTTGGATTGTCCGTCATTTTAGCTTATATTGGGCTGTTCGCCAAGATGACAATTCGTCATTCTTATCGCGCTTAACCTGTTCGCCAAATGTGTGAGTTTGCATAAATGATCATCTCGCAACATCCTTCTTGCCTTTATGTAGCGAACACCAATTTCATTTCTCAACTTCTCAAACCTCGTTTTTCCAAGAGGCTTGGTCAAAATGTTCGCCAGCTGGCTTTCTGTGTTGCAATGAACTAGAGTGACTTCTTCGCTCTCTTCGATTCCTTCACAAATAGTGCTTGATCTGAAATGTTGTCTTTCCATGAAAGACAACATTCTTAGCAATTGCTACAACAGATAGATTATCGCAGAAAATTTGTGTTGCTTCAACCTGCACAGGATTAAAATATTTTTAACCAATTGCTTGGTTGACTGCTGCTATATGTTGGAACGCCGCACCCCTACGGAACAGGGAAAAATAAAACACCGGCGATCCTAACCATGGATCCATGTGTGAGGAACGAATCGAGGTGAAAAAGGGTTTCAAAATTACGAATGGTGATTCTGAGTAGACAGCGATGCTCGGCATGAGTAATCTATTATTAACAAGGATCTTTGACGCTCCGACCTCTAC